>NC_043015.1:6555112-6587612 GCF_006345805.1 Octopus sinensis
ATATAGTTATTTATATGTATTTATACCTTTATATTTCTGTTTATATATTTACATATATACGAATATAACTTTGTATTTTCCTGTCTATCTATCTATTTCTCTATATATCTGTCTATCAGTATGTGTGACTTAGTCTACATCTATATATCTATCCATCTATCTATCTACCTATCTATCTATCTATCTCTGTCTGTCTATCTCTCTCTCTCTAACTACCTAACTATTTATCTATCTATCTATCTATCTATCTATACATATATATATATGTGTGTGTGTATAAATGAACATATAAGTATATATATACCTACATATTGGTATATATATATATATATAGCCATGTATCTAACTGTCTGTCTCTCTATCCATCTAGCTCTCTCCCTCTAGCTCTATGTATGTGTGTGGTTGTTGTGTGTGTGTGTGTGTGTGTGTGTGTGTGTTTGTGTGTTTGTTTGCATATAATTATTATGGTTTTTTTTTTGTTCTGTTATTTCTTTGTTTTATCTCCTTTGAAGTTTGTTTTACTTTTTTTTATTACGTTCTCTTTTATTTCATTACATTGTATCTCCTCTTTTCATCTCATCCCACAGAAAAATTAAAAGAAAGCGCAATAAAAAGTTGTAAACACACATTATCCAATAAAACGAACACATATTTGTTATTATTAATTGTCATAATTGTTTTTAATACCGGTGTTGTTTAATGTATATAGCTTTATTTTTGATTTTCGTTGAACAATATATCTTTTTTTACCAATATGTTTCAAATTTAATACCTTGTTGTTGTTTTTTCGTTTCTGATTGTTTTACAAGTACTATATAATAATAATAATAATAATAATAATAATAATAATAATAATAATAATAATAATAATAATAATAATAATAATAATAATCCTTATATTAATATTAATATTATTGTTATTATTGTTATTATTATTATTATTATTATTAGGTGTTGTTTTTTATTTAATTATTTATCTATCTTCTTATATACTTAAATGACGCCATATTCTAAACCCACCGGCGTCGAGACGATTTACTAATCACTATCAGATCATTTTTCTTATAAATACAGATATACATATGCATGTATATATAATATAATATAATATAATATAATATAATATAATATAATATAATATAATATATATATATATATATACACACATATATGAGTGTGAGCGTGTGTGCGTATGTGTATGTGTGTATCTCTATATGTGTATATATTTATGTGTATATATATACATGCAGATGCATGCATATATACATACACATGTGCACACATAGCATAGCAAATTTTCTTTCTTTTCTAAGCCGAGGCGGACACGGTGCGCTCCTCGTTGTAGATCCGATCGAAATACATAGGCACTACGCGAATGAAACAAAGGAATAACGGAAGAAAGAATGGAAAGTAAGAAAGAAGAACATAGGAAATCAGATTGGAAGGAATGCAGAATGAAGTTAAAGAATGAACAAAGTCACCATTATAATATTAGTAAATTTAGGTACGGAACTAAGAAAGAGGTGTTAAAGGGATTGTTTACCGGCACCTTGTTTTTGCTTTTAATTTTTTAGGATACCTGAATAAACGCTTGCTTTAATATGTACTTTCATAATGCTATTAGTTTCACTTGGTGCATTTGTTTTGGTAACTATTTTCGTCGTGTATTACTAGTTATTGCTTCGAGCATGGGATATTTAATAGCAGAATCACTAGTGTATGGTATATTAGTGCGTTATAGTACGTCCAATTACCATTCTTAACGTTACATGCTCGAACCCCACCGGGACCAATTTTTATATGTTAATTTTGGGATTCAGAAAATACAGTACCAGTAATTACCAGTAATTTTCTTGATCTACTTTTGATGTTTTTAACCCTTTTGCCTGTATAAGTTATTGGTTGAAGATATGAGCTGTGAGAGCGTCTTAGAAAATCTCTTGCGACATTTAGTGGCGGCCTAAGAAGTTTTGAATTTATATACTACCGATGTCGACTTTACATTTTATCATCAAGGGGTCCATAAACTAAAGCACCAACTATATACGAAGGTTGGCATTATCAACTATATTCCCAATCTCCATTCTGAAACAAATTTTAGCCTACGTAAGTAAATATCGTTTATTGCTTCTGCAGTAAGAACCGGCATAAATTGTTAAATTCTGTAGCATTGAAGGACAACGTGCCTTGCGTTATATGCTCCATCGTTTTATGTAGTGAGTTCAAATCCAGTCAAGATCATATTTATGATTCAGCCTTTCGAGCTCATTCGAATAAATTACCAGCTATGTGCTGGAATCTATGTGCTCGTCTGTTTTCCCCTATCTCCAAATATCTGGCCTTGTGCCTATGAATAAAAAATATTTTCAGCTTCTCTTTGTGCTACTGCTGTACGACTGCTTATAGACGTTCTGCCGATTCCTCTGCTGAAGCTATTGCTAATACTACTACTACTGCTGCTACTGCCCGTGGCAGTGCTGCTGTAACTGCTGCTGGTAGCAGGGCTGCCGCTGCTGCTGCTGCTGTTCCTGCTGCTGGTGCTGCTGCTGCTGTTGTGTTTGCAATTGTTGATATTATTTATACTGTTATGTATAATTGTCGATAAGGAATGTGACTGGATTCCATGGAATCAAAATCGTGTAGGAAGTGCTGTAACTCTAAAGATGGTATCAGTGGGAATATTTTTTTTAGTAATGCTGGGTGGTGGTATGATAATTAAGTTTATGATAATTAAGTTGTTGTTGTTGTAGGTGGTGGTTATAATAGTAGTTTCGAATTTTGGCACAAGACCAGCAATTTTCGGTGGTAGGGTGTTATACGATTACACCCAACCTCAACACTCAAATGGTTTACCGATCCTGAAAGAATGAAAGGCAAATTCAACGGCGACGGAATTGAAACTCAAAACGTAATGAGCTCAATGAAATATCGGATTCAAATTTTGGCAAAAGACCACAGAGACGAGAGAGTGGGTAAGTTGATTACGTCAGACCCATTGCTCAACAGGTACGTATTTTATCTATTTCTTTATTACCCACAAGGGGCTAAACACAGAGGGGGCAAACAAGGACAGACATAGGTATTAAGTCGATTACATCGACCCCCAGTGCGTAACTGGTACTTAATTTATCGACCCCGAAAGGATGAAAGGCAAAGTCGACCTCGGCGGAATTTGAACTCACAACGTAACGCAGACGAAATGCCTATTTCATTATTACCCACAAGGGGCCAAACACAGAGGGAACAAACAAGGACACACATAGGTATTAAGTCGATTACATCGACCCCAGTGCGTAACTGGTACTTAATTTATCGACCCCGAAAGGATGAAAGGCAAAGTCGACCTCGGCGGAATTTGAACTCACAAACGTAACGCAGACGAAATACCGCTAAGCATTTCGCCCGGCGTGCTAACGTTTCTGCCAGCTCGCCGCCACAGGTACTTATTTTATCGACTCGGAAAGAATGAAAAGTAAAGTACACCTAGGCAGAATTTGAACTCCGAACTTAAATACGGACGAAATACTTCTAAGCATTTTGCCCAACGTGCTAATGATTCTGGCAACTCCTTCTCTTCAACCGGAAGAAATATAGTAAAGCATTTTTTCTGAAGCTCTAAAGATTTTGTTATCTCGGTGCCTTTCGTCGTTACAATGGTGACAGTATGATAATGGAAATGATCTTTGATAACAGAAAAGGCCTACTATTTTAGAGGAAGGGACTAATCGCTCCCATCAGACCCAGTGTGGAGGCACATGGCCTTGTGGTTAGAGCAGCGGACTCGCGGTCGAGGGATCCCGGATTCGAATCTCAGACCGGGCGATGTATGTGTTTATGAGCGAAACACCTAAGCTCCACGCGGCCCCGGCAGAATATAATGGCGAAACTTCTTCGCCACAACTTTCTCTCACTCTTTCCTCCTGCATCTTGCAGCTCACTCACCTGCGATGGACCGGTGTCCCGTCAAGGTGGGGAACCTATACGCCAAGAAACCGGGAAACCGGCCCTTATGAACCAGACATGGCTCGAGAAGGAACAAACAAAAATCAGACCCAGTGCTCCGTTCGTACTTATTTCACCGACCCCGAAATGATGAAAGGCGAAGTCGAAGGCATTTGAACTCATAAAGTAAAGACAGACGAAATGGGGCATATACTTATTCTACCAGTCCCTTTTGCCGAATCGCTAAGTTAAGGAGGCGTAAACACACCAGCATCGGTTGTCAAGCGATGTTGGGGGGGGGGGGGGACAAACACAGACACACAAACACACACATATTATATATATATATACATATAGAAGACGGGTTTCTTTTCAGTTTCCGCCTACCAAATCCACACACAAGGCTTTGGTCGGCCCGAGGTTATAGTAGAAGACACCCAAGATGCCATGCGGTGGGACTGAACTCGGAACCATGTGGTTGGTAAGCAAGCTACTTACCACACAGCCAAACCTACGCCTATGTGAATATACATTCTGAAATGATAGGGTTTACGTTTAGGGAGATTTGACTGCTGCCTCTAAAGAGTAGAAAGGCCATATAAAGCAGCAGCAAACATTTTGATATTGGCGATGCTTTTAGTGTAGCTTATTTAAAAGTTCCTTGTTGTTTTTATTACTGTCGATGCTAATTAGTATTCTTGCTATTGATGATAACGAGGGCGATTATTAATATGAAGATTAAGCTAGTGACGATTAGGGATAAGCCTGGTGCTTAAAGGAATAAAGACGAAAACAATGGGGATGATGTTACGATTAAAATGACGGCGACGATGGTAATGGTAATGGAGGAGTGGTGGTGAGGAAGATGTCATTATTGGTGGGGAGCTGATGAGGATGTTGTCCAGGAGTGATTTAATCGCAAAGCGCGCGATGTAACCCCAGTAAGGAAGATAAGAGGCCAGTGCTCAGATTTGCATTTAAAGGAATTAAGTAGTAGTAGTAGTAGTAGTAGTAGTAGTAGTAGTAGTGTAGTAGTAGTAGTAGTAGTAGTAGTAGTGGTAGTAGTGGTAGTAGTAGTTGTAGTGGTGGTGGTGATAGTAGTAGTAGTAGTAGTGGTAGTAGTAGTAGTAGTAGTAGTAGTAGTAGTAGTAGTAGTGGTGGTGGTGGTGGTGGTTTCCTGTGAACTTGGCTATGTTGGGCGGAAGATCACATGGTTTTATGGTCTAGCAATAATAATTACACTACAGTAACAGTGTTTCAAGCCAAGTAATGTCAGTACCAGTAAAACATACCTGCTCATATAAATATATATTTATTTACAGAATACGTATACACACACACATACACACACACATTCACACACTCACATACGCGTGCGTGTGCACACAAACAGGTATACATATACATACATATACATACATACATGAACCCAAATAGTGATATTTAAAATCATTTAATACGTAAGTTTCATGTTTACGTAATGTATAATAGAAAATGTTTCCATTACGTACGACCTTCCTCAGGGATTGGTAATGCTTTAACTGAGGATGGCTTTAAGTAATGGATGTATTTCCTATTATATAATATACATGTATACCAGGATATACATGTGGAATCTACAAATAATATACGTAAGGTCTAAAGAAAGAAATTTTAATAGGAGAAGGTGGATTGAATAGGCTTTATTACAAATTGAAGCGATTGATTCAACGCATCATTATCAGTTGTTAATTAGTGTATACAGCTATTGTTAAATCATACTGTACTATTGTGAACAATTTATGCAACACCCAGCAATAAACAGCTGATAATGATGTTTTGAAATAGTTATAGTGATTTGTAATAAATCTGTTCAATCCAATCTCTTTTATGAAAAATCTGTTCACAATATGTGTGTGTGTGTGTGTGTGTTGATATATAATGGAGGCGCAATGGCCCAGTGGTCGGGGCAGCGGACTCGTGGTCGTAGAATCGCGGTTTCGATTCCCAGACCGGACGTTGCGAGTGTTTATTGAACGAAAACACCTAAAGCCCCACGAGGATCTGGCAAGGGTGGTGGTGGCGAACCCTGCTGTACTCTTTCACTACAACTTTATCTCACTCTATCTTCCCGTTTCTGTTGTACCTGTATTTCAAAGGGCCAGCCTTATCACGCACTGTGTCACGCTGAATCTCCCCCGAGGACTACGATAAGAGTACGCATGCTCAGTCACTTGCACGTTAATTTAACTAGCAGACTGTTCCGTTGATCGGATCAACTGGAACCCTCCTCGTCGTAACCGACGGAGTCCCAACCATTCATATATATATATATATATATATATATATATACACTTTATGTATATTACTGCTGCCGTACGGAAAGAATTTCCATATTAGCGGTATCGTTGTTAATCCTCAAACCAAATTTAAAATATTTACCAAAGAAATACGGTGTTGAACATACATTCTCCTTGTTTGACACTATTATATTTGCTTGCTCGTGTATGCGTGTGTGTGTGTGTGTGTATGAGTGATACTGAATGTGTGTGTGTGTGTCTCTGTGTGTGTGTGTGTATGTGTGTGTCTGTGCTGGCGCACATGCATGAGCGTGTGTGTATTTGATTACATGGTTCTCCTACAAGTGTCGAAATATTTTTTAACGGCAATAATGAAAATCATAAGATGATAAAATTTTGTAAAAGAAAACAAAAAAAAATTATTATTATTATTATTATTATTATAGTATTAATAATTACGATATTAATTAAAGAAACCAACGACCGATACCTGCTGTGACACATTCAACACCAACGAACTAATGCAAAACAACAACACGAACAACAGCACTGAATAAAAACGGTAAAGTCGATTACTCAAGAATTAGTATGACGCTGTATGCATTCGCAAATTCTTTTATTGAAAATACTCATTAAGCCAGCAACCACGATTATGACAACGACGACGAGTAAAAGAACGTGAAGAGGGTCAGGTGGGGCGGAGCAAGTAGAACGAGCAGTGTGTTAGTGAAATGGTAATAAAGGGATTAGTGAATTGTTGACAGCAAAGCACCCCAACAAATGTTAGATTATAAGCATGACAGTAAATATTGTTAATAAAAGAAAATGCACTTTTGTAGGATAAAGAGGGAGATAAACAGATGTGTAAACACGCGTATATATATGTTTAGTACTGCGGAACATACGCGCACATGTATGTCAATATATATATATATTCTTTTGTTCTTATATTTGTTTCAGTCATTTGACTGCGGCCATGCTGGAGCACCGCCTTTAGTCGAACCAATAGACCCCCAGGACTAAATCTTTGTAAGCCTAATACTTATTCTATCGATCACTTTTGCCGAACCGTAAGTTAGGGGTACCTAATCACACCAACATCGATAGTCAAGCAATGGTAAGGGTACAAGCACACACACACAAATACATATATATGTTTATATATATGTATACATTTTCTTATTACTCTCTGTATATATATATATATATATATATATATATATATATATATATATACACACACACACACATACACGTGCGCGCAAAGACACACGCGCGGGCTCACACACACACACATAAACGATGTGTATATAGGAATAAGTTGTGCAGGCAGGTACCGTAAGAGCTCTCTGGTGCAGTCCAGGCTCCGGTTAATTAAGCAGTAAGAAGCACCAAGAATCGTCTTCGAATATGTCTCTGTATTTATGTATATATGTATGTATGTAATCCATAAATGTATATAAGCATGCATGCACGTATGTATGTACATATGTATACACGCATGCATGCATATATGTATATAGGTATGAATGTGTGTGTGTGTATGTATGTATGCATGCATGCATGTATGTATGTCATTATTAATTTTTTTGTTTGTTTTTTTTCAAGATTTTTGAACTATAGAGAAAAACCGGTTTCTAACCTAGATCCAAGTTTCCTTCATTGGAATTTCAACAACAAGGTATTTTTGTATGTATGTATGTGCCGATTTTTATCCTTTATGTAGTGTGTGTATGTATGCATGTATGTATGCTTGTGTGTATGTATATGCTTATGTACATGTGCCCGTTTGCATTTGTCGCTATGCGTATTACGAAGACTTGAATCGTGACTCAAGACGGAAACAAAAGAAAGCTACAGAAATCTTAAGTGAATACATCAAGAAATCAGTAAATTAAAGAGGATAATTCAAAGATAACAAAACTAGGATCTCCCACCCTCTTACTAGTAATTCTTCTTCTCTAAATGCTGGGTACAGGGGCTGACGTGTCATCAATGCAGGTTATTTTGGGTTTTTTTTTTACTCAGACTTATTGCCTTGTTACACCTGATAATTCACAATTAAATAGTTCATTCACATTAGAAGACAGTGACTTTCCTTACTAAATTCAATACAAATGTTCTTTCGAAGCTGATAGTTCATTTCCTTGTTATTCGAAGATTTTCCACTTGTACGAGTTCGTGCAGGTAACGCAGATAATAAATGAATCATCTGCTTTGAATGGAGTATTATCAGCTAAATAGATTGAGTTGTTTATCTCTATTCTGCGCTCCTACATCTCAAATGCGTACGCGTGTGTCTATGGTGTACGTGCCTACGTGTGGGTATATATATATATATGCATATATAAATACATATATATATATAGGAAAAAAGAAAATAGGAAAAAAGCAACAAGAATGGATCAATATATCGGTACAATTGTTTCGTACGAGGACATATATATATATATATATATATATATATATATATATATATACATGTATATGTTTATAAGTCTGTGTGTGTATATGTATATATGTTGGTAATTGCCAAGAGATTGACCGGTTTGCTCAAAGTTAAATGTTCAAAATAGGCTAATCAACTGTTAGCATATAAATCCAGTAATAATTTTTATATAAGTATTTAGTGATATATTCCATTGGATTATTCTAAACATATTACATTCATTCATATAGGTTTCCTGGAGTATTTGCTATCAATAAGGATGATGATGACGATGATGATGATGATGAAGACGATGATGATGATGACGACGATGATGATGACGGCGATGATGTTGATGATGACGACGATGATGTTGATGATGACGACGATGATGTTGATCATGACGACGACGATGATGATGATGATAGTAATAGTGATATGAAATCACCATATCGCGCACATGGTTTTGCGCGACATATGGTCTATTTTTATCAACGGGTAGTCATGGTAGGTATACTCGGCTTCGTATATTTTACCCTAGTGTCACTGTGATGGCATGCACTGCTCTCTCATTCATTAATAATAATAATAATAATAATAAAAATAATAATAATAATAATAATAATTAATAATAATAATAATAATAATAATAATAATATGATACGACAAGGTAGCACGAAATCTTCACTGGCTAGAAGCCATGAGTATGGATATAAGGTTATGGGTGCTTGGTTAGAACACACACCGAAAAAGGTAATGGACGAAAAGGGGAAGACAAAATCCTTTGGGACTTTGACTTCCGTACAGACGCTGTATTAGAAAACCGAAGGCCGGATTTAGTAACCTTTAGGAGAGACAAACATGAGTTCCGAGTTTAGCAGTATAGCAGATAACATATGAGAATTAGCTGTAGCATGAAGAAATGCTACAGCTAATTCTACAGCTACTCAGGGGGTACACTTTTAGAGACGTTAATATCAAAAGAGGAATTTTCCAGGACTTTCGTTGTCCCCTTCACTATTTGTCTTATGTTTGATCCCCCTCAGTTTAGCATTAAGGAAAGCAAAGGAGCGTACCCGTTCAGAAATAGTAGGGGAAAAATTAGCCATTTGCTCTACATGGATGATCTGAACCAAGTAGATTATGCAAATCAAAGGACGAAAGCGTTATTCGCATAAGTGAATATAGCAAGCTGGCACAGTAAGAAAGACATGACAATATAGGGAGAGTAAACCATTGAGAGCTATGTAGAGAGCAAGGATTTGAACACAATGATAAACAGTATGAACATGAACCTAGCAAATACTAGAAAGTAAGAAATATAAGATGTTGTGGGACTTCGACATTCAGACTGGCAGAGTAATAGAAGCTAGAAGACCTGATTTGATAGTAGTAGACAATGACAATCGAAAGTGCCAGATAACTGACTTTACAGACACAAATAATGAAAATATTAATATGAAAAGTATAAAAAAAAGTAGCAAAGTACCAGGACCTACCATTTTAATTATAGGGACTATGAAAAGTGTGGGTAAAATGTATACTAGTAGTTGCAGGTACCTTGTGAACTATCCCTAAAGATCTGAACAGATGGATAGAAGAAATAAGCGTAAATTGCAGGTTAGAACAACTCCTGAAAACAGTGTTATTAGGGACAACTAGGAGAAATAGGAGGGTTCTTGTTATCTAAGGTTACTTGTGGCCCAATGTTAGGATTTATTTCTTTTCCAACAGTGTAACCTTATTACGAAGTAGCATTAGCATTACCTTTAATTCGTCTTTTTATATAATTGCAGCCTCAAATAAACCTACATATGTTTCTACTGCATCAGTTAGTAACCGTTGCAATTGCAACCGTATTATGATACCAGTTATCCTTTTGAGATTTAAGTGGTGATTGTTTTACATTGACTTTCTTTGCATTCAATGATGTGGAGCTGTATGTGAATTTAGACACGAACTATCTTCAATTCCAAGTATTGATTTGATAATCACTTGTTTATTCCTTGTAGTCAGTTATTTCAAAAAAGTTCGTTGCTTAAATCTTTATAACTGATTTATACACATATATAAATGTGTGTATATATGTAGGTATGTGTATGTTTGTATGCATGTATGTATGCATCTGTGACTATGTATGTGTGTGTATATGTATGTTTGTATGTATACATATATATTTGTATGCATGAATGAATTATGTGTATACCTGTGTGAAGTATATTTTCTTTTACTTGTTTCTGTTAGTAGAGTTTTTCCATGCTTGGGTACCGCCTGCAAGAGGTCTTAATGAGACATATCGACCTCAGGACTTACTTTTGAAATATCTTGTATACACACACAAACACACAATATACATATGTGTGTTTGTGTGTGTATGTGAGTGTATGTATGTGTTATTTCTTTACTGTCCACAAGGGGCTACACACAGAGGGGACAAACAAGGACAAACACACGGATTAAGTCGATTATATCAACCCTAGTGTGTAACTGGTACTTAATTAATCGTCTCCGAAAGAATGACAGGCAAAGTCGACCTCGGCGGAGTTTGAACTCAGAATGTATGCATTTCGCCCGGCGTGCTAACATTTCTGGCAGCTTGAGTGTATGTATGTGTTTGTGTTTGTATGTGTGTGTGCGTGTATACACTCGACGTGTTTCCACGCAGGATCTGTGCTTCAAGTTCATTAATAAGCCGTCGATCTTCCCGGGCCACAGTTGAAGACACTTGTTCATGACACTGCGTAGTCGGACTGTGCTTTATGTATATACATGTATGTATGCATACATATATATGTGTGTAGGTGCGTGAGTGAGTGAGAGTGTGTGTGCCTGTGTTTGTATGTGTTTGTGTGTGCGCACACGAGTACATGTATTTCTTTTCGTGTGTGCATCTAAATAAACTTATCAAAAGAATTGTAAAAACCACACTTGATTCTCTTCCTGATGATATTCACGCTTGTTAGTGGTTTACGACTTTCACTTTTTCCCTTCAGTTTATTTTCACTAAACAACTGTTCGCACGTAAAGTATTTGTGGGCATTATATTCTTGATGACAAAACGAAGAACCTTATGCCTTGTGCAGTAATTATAATGGTCGACGTAACCTGTCATCGCTACATTATCTGTAGACCAGCAGAGAATGCAAATAGAAAGCATTGCCAAATCATATTTCTTCTGTTTTCTTTATTATTTTCTAAATTTATAATTCTCCTGAAGTTTATTAAAAAAATTGTATTATCCGATAGCTAGATATATACACAAAATACTATACAACAATTAATCTTGCTCCAGAGATCTTCAATTAAAATATGTTTACTTAAAATACCAAGATCGCTCCTACTGTAATTTTAATTTTTAAAGAAGTCTTTAATTTTTAAAGAATTCTTTGACAGAATATTTTTTTTTTCCCATGTCATCAGCTAAATTCTAACTCAGAACAAAGAAGTCTCCAGTAATTTACTGGAAAAGAATGACAATGGCGTAAATTTTCTTTCTTTTTTTTTTTAATGTTTGCTTGTTTTTATTTCTGCCGTCAGCTGTGTTGTCAAGACTACATTCAGAATTAGAGGATAGAAATCTCTTACAATCAAAATAAACGCAGAGCGTATGAACAGAACCTACAGTAGAAAATATTAAACAAAACAGAAGAAATATTGATTTTACTTGGCTAGGCACCGGATGATTTGTTGAATTCTCATCAAATAATACACACTTGATAGCTCAAACTTGCCAAAACTGGCAGTGGGAACTCTTTGAAATCTCGCTCTATTATTATTTTAAAGAAAGTATTGGATAAATGCAATCGTCATTGCATTATGTCTGGGGAAAAAATCGAAATGGTCACGGTTGGGCTGTCATCAATAGTAGTTTTTTTTTTCTTTCTATATGCTGTTAAATTAAAAGCCTCTGCTTCTCAAAGTTCTCTTCTTACTACCATATTTCACATTAATTTTTCCTTGTATCATTGAACATTTAGATTCCTACATTTCACACTAACCAGTTTATCTGATTATCTTCACCTTTATCCTCCCACAATGTCAACCCAACAAGAATTCACTCCCCGAACGTGTTTTATTTCATCAGATGTCGACATCAGCCGCAACAGCTGCCAATTCTGAAAGACCTTGCGAAGGTCACTGTCACACTCTTTCCTCCCAATACCGGAAAAAAAAAACCTATGTTGTAAGGATAAGCGAGGTAAGCAATACGTTACAGGGTCACGTATTGCTTCTAATATAGAATTATCTTTTGAACAGATTATTTGTATATTATAAATATTCTATGTAATATTACAGATACTTATTCTCTACTAACACCACTATTTGGGAAGCACAGTTGATCATGCAGTTATTTTCAATGAGGTATTTAGTTTGGAGTTTTCTAACACTCTCTAAATAGTTCAGTATTTGATTATTATTTTTCCTGACGATGTACTTGCACCTGCGCCCATATGTCAAGCAAGAAAGTACCTTTATTCTACGTTAGAAACGGTCTGAGTATCGGTAACTAGATAGTCTTGCAAGCTAGAAGATGACCAGTTGTTCATTTAATACATAGCGAGCTAAAATTCTGCTAATCGTTACTTTGAGTTTATTGAGGCTGCGCAACGGACGATTATTAAAAAAGGAGTATATGATAAAATATTTAAATACCTTTGAACAAAGTGAGGTCAATAAAATAAGTATCTGTGTAAAATAACTAATCATGTCTAAATGACAGCGTGTTATCTTAATTGCGTTGTGACAGTATGGCCGAATTCCAATATCGTATTTGCAAATTACTTTATTACAAAATAACTTTATTGACAAAAGAATGGTAAGTGAATATATTCTGTATTAATAGTGTCCACTTTGCATTTTGTTATTCTGAGATTCACCTCTGAGACTAATTCGAAGACAGAGTAGCTCGCAGTGTGAATACCGATACAATAGTTGAGAAAATAATAACGGTGGTTTGTAAGATGGCTAGAAGGAGTGAGGCGAAGTACAATGTTCTAGTTATTAGATCAACGATAATGCCATTTTTAATTATTTATATATGTATTTACATTTTTGTCGGTGATTCTATGACCTTGATTTTTGAACTGTTTACAAGTCGCTTGAAGGAGGACAGAAAGTGCTTCTTAATGAGAAGACCTACAAGAAATGTTTGCAACAGATGAAACACTACTGGAGGCATACAAAAAGCTGATTTACTTTGTACTGAATGAGAATACAGAAGAATGCAGAAGAGGAAAAGCTGGAATCAAAATACTAAAGTATCTCGCCCGAAACTCTACTCTGACACTAATCTCTCATCCAAGAATGGTATTTATTTATTGTATCTGAAATTATCACGGATAGAAAAGCTCTCTCCAGAATTTCAGTTGGGATTCTACAGAACCCAAGAAAATAATGCAAGGCTGTCTATTCTATATTCAAAGGAGTCCCAATTCACCGGCTATGAAAATGGACGTTTTCATTCAAATATTTGCAACATCTGCGTTAATCTATTAGGGACTAGTTTAGGCTCTGCAATCACAGACATAGTGTACATCCACACACATGCCTTTTGCACGAATTTCAGTCTCAAGATTAGGAGCAAATCTAGACCACAAGCTTTGTCCAGTTATCGAAGCATGCCACGCCAGACCTCTCCTTTACTGGCGAACAAAATACAACACTTGTGCACGATCCCATACGAGGAAACGAATGAGAAACAAGTTGTGGCGCATACATATTAATCACACGCATACACGTTCGAATGTGCGCACAGAATGATGCACATATACGTGTATAATAAATCTCCATCTCTCTCCCTCTGTCTGCCTGTTTGCCTGTCTATACACACACACCACATATATATATAGGGGAAGAGTTCATGAAAAAAACAAAAGACGAAGACAGGTGGTGTAGAAAACAAGCAGATGTATTAGTATAACGCTCAGGAATAGTAAAAGTATTTTGCGTTACGAGCCTACGCTCTGCTACAAAAAGGGAAACAGAAAAGAAAAAAACAAGGAGAGAAAAAAATGTGTGTAGTGGCTACCGATCTATCATGTAATATATATATATATATATACATATATGTTTATATGTATATATATATATATACATATATATATATACACACACATATTTATATGTATATATATATGTATTTATATATGTCTCAATCTATCTTTTATACCTATCTATCTAAATGTATGTGTGTATATATACATACTTACATACAAATACATACATACATACTAATACATGCATACATATATATATATATAATATATATATATATAATATATATATATATATATATATATATATATATACGTATATATATGTATGTACTATTCATAAACGTATTATATATATATGCATGTATGTGTGTGTGTCTATTTGTCAGACACCAAACAGCTTAATACTCTAAAGTAAAGTTAAAATAAGGTAATTTAATAGTAATATACGTGTAAGGAGTTACACTCCAAATACATTAGAAAGCACGATTATTATATTTTATAACCTTTTCTGCGTTGTTCTGTATATATACAAATATTATATACATACTGCACACACATACAGTGAAACATTGATATACACACTTATACACATCTTTGTATGTCTAGATTTATTTCTCAGCAGAGCAATTAGGAAGTCTTTGAAGTTTTCCGAAGAACATGATGCAGCGGCATTTAAGTGTTATAGCAGTGCCCAACATTGACAAAAGTAGTAACAGACGAGCTAATGAGGTAGCCTTTACTTGTTGGGTGAAGTGCTAGAAACAGCAGTGAATCCGTCCTGAAATAGCACCCAATATTTAAACATCAAATTAGGGATACGTTAGATATCTAGTCTCGGTTTCGATAGAGATGTCAGATCAACGGGCAGCAATTCTTGTAGAATCTACCGATTTTTATGCCCTGATTTCAAATCGTACTTGAATTAAAATATATATATAATGCCTTAAAATCCGCCCCCACAATCGAGAGAATGGCTAGAAATACTGTGTTTGATATGTATATCCGTATAAATTATCATCGAAGTAAAAAAGGAATCTTACCATAATATTAGATAAAGAGAAAGGCAGAAAAAAAAAACCCAAGGAAAGGAAGAAAGAAAAGAAAAGAAGCGGTATGTAGTGTTGTCCTATCTACATTTCTTAAGGGAAAAACCAAAATGGTATGATCACAGCTGGAAAAAATCTTTGATCATAGATCTGCTCAAATCGAGTTCTTTTGCAATAGGTTTGTAAATAACATCATCGCCGTCATCATCATCAGGTCTATCATGTGAATCATCATCATCATCATCGTCATCGTCATCATCATCGTCGTCGTCGTTATCTCATCATCATCATCATCATCATCATTAGCAACGGGAGCATTGTGAACAGCAGTAGCACCGTCATCCTCATCATCATCGTCGTCGTCGTCGTCGTCGACATCATCTTCATCATTAACGTCAACAACAGCAGCAGCATCGTCATCATAGTCAAAATAGTCATCATCATCATCATCATCATCATCATCTGCGGAGGGGATCACGGCTTCTGTTGGGTACTAATATGATGAAATTATTATCTGTCGCTGACGCACGCATCCTTCAAATCGGTTCGTTTCCCGGGTGAACCTGACCGAGGGACAGCAATATTTCGACAAATTATGGAGTGACAGCAGTAGCAGCAGCGGTATTAGTGGTGCGAGTAGCAGCAGTGGTAGTAATAGTAGTAGTAATAGTAGTAGTAGTAGTATTTGTAGTAGTAATAACAGGAGTAGCAGCAGCAGTAGCCGCAGCAGCAGTTGTGTTAGTAGTAGTAGTAGTAGTAGTTGTAGTAGTAGTAGTAGTAGTAGAAACAGCAGACATAGTCGCAGCAGCGGTGGTGGTGGTGTGGTGGTGGTGGTGGTAGTGGGTAGTAGTAGTAGTAGTAGAAGAAGTAGAAGAAGAAGTAGTAGTAGTAGTAGTAGAAGAAGAAGAAGAAGAAGAAGAAGAAGAAGATGAAGTAGTAGTAGCAGTAGTAGTAGTAGTGGTGGTGGTAGTAGTAGTAGTAGTAACAGCAGCAACAACAGCAGCAGCAGCAGTAGAAGCAACAGCAGTAAAATATTTCACACGTTTTTTTTATTCTCATCAGTAGCCGACAGATGTGGACATTGGGTCCACAGAAAGAGTAGTCGGAATCCGCGCAAAAATGAACAATAAAGAGGTTGCTTTAAATTATGTTTGCAATAATGATTAGAACCATTGCTGTTAATTGAACTATTATTAAAATTTAATACAAACTAACAATGTTTATTTGAAAGAAAGCCTAATGAGAAAGCTGTACATGGTTGTCATTACACCTGCTAAAAATAGTGCAAATTTATCCTCGTATGGCTGTGATCAGCATTTAGTCTTTAGAAAATTTGTAGGACATCTTGATTCACAGAAACAGATTCGGGGTTTTGATTGCAGGAATATCTTTAGATTCAAGTCTCTCGCATCAGAACCAAAAGCACAATTTTGTCCTAAGTCTTGAAGATAGAGAGAATAAAAAAAGGAAGAAAGAGGGAGAGGAGTGGGCTATACGGTTCATTAATGTGTTTGCGGGTTCCCTGGCTAAATGCAACAACAAAAGCTTTTTATGGTTATGAACATATTCCTTTTTTGCACCCTGAACTGAAACCCCATCGCTTTCGGTTTTAGTTTTATATACTTTCGGAAAATCACTTATTTGAAAGTTGCTGACGGCGACACCGTACAAAGTGGTTCAAATGCCCTTAAAATCGTACTCTATTGTTTAAAATTCTCAGAAATAAATTAAGACTAAATGATCACATCTGAAACAATATTGATCCTAAATATGTTCTCTCCGACCTGGTGGAGACTTAACAACAAGACGCCAACATTACCTGTCAAAAATATCATTGTCCTTGGCACCAAGAACAAGGAGCAATACAAATTTCTTTTAGCATCGGATTTTCGACGACAGAAATATTGAATACAGCTGAATAGGGCTACAAACAATGCTGAAAACGTGCATTGTTTTTAAGTTTTCGCCAGTTAATTATAATTTGTTTATATTTTTAATGTTATTTAATATTTTTTTCCTTGTTACAGGTACAGCGGCCATGCTAGGACACAGCATTGGATTTTGTTTTACTTTTCTCTCTTGCTTTTAATTTATCATTTAATTATGCTTTCGAATATATCGCCTCTAGAACGTTTCTTTGATTTGTGCATAAGACCGGATTCATGATAGAATTAAGAGAGCGTCCGACAAAATGCATGTTCGAATCACATCGAGTTCGATTTTAACTTCCATATTTCCTAACTTCTGAAAATAAGCAGCCGATGTTTGCATATTCTTTAAATTTAATCGTCTGCATCTTACATCGAAATGTCTAACTTTGTAACTAATTCAAATTTCAAATTGGTTGGAGTACAGGAGAATCAGACTTGCTGAATCGGCATAGATTTGTACAAGTCGCTCTCGATATAAACTTACGTTCCACGCAAGAGTTAAAATCAAGGCTATTCTGGTGATAAACAACGTTATCATTAACATCACCAAAAGCAGCAATGCCACAATCGGAAATTAACAACAGCTTCCTTTATTAGTAAGTACAAGGAGTGTACTGGGATCTCAAATAATATCCTCTCCCACATCCGATGCACAATTATGGCTGTGAGCTATGCACGAAATTCAATTATATTAGACACAGCAGTAACAGCAAGGTATCGAATTAGCGGAGGTAGTGTGAATGATGGATAGAATACGCTACGATATTCGTACCTAGCCGTTGGTCTCCGAGTTCAAATCTTACCGACGTCAACTAATGTTCGTCATTCTAAAGACGATATATATATATATATATATATATATATAAATTCCCGTCCATGGCTTTATTCCCTTTATGCGTTGCACTTGTATTCCAAATGTCACGTTCATTACACAAGAAACTGAGTTCAGAATAACTGTGCTTGTAGACAACTTAGTTATTTAATCTAAAATTTCATGTGTATGTATCCTGTTCAACGTGCAGTCAAATGCATATCATCAAGATTGCCGGAAAATCCACCAGTTGAGCATTTTTGTTACCGTGTTTTCCCCAAGGCAGTCCTGGTTGAGTAAATTTACTAACAACAGGCCTTACATCAGTGCTATTCTGTTATATTTTTTCTGACTGAAACTATATAGCCCTTCCTTAATTAATGAATGAATCCTTTCTTTATATTGTAATATATTAAATTAAATAGGAAATTATATTAAGAGAGTAACTGGAGGGAAATGTTCCTAACTGCTCCTTAGATCTTCCCGTATTGGCTGACAATAATTATAACAAGAGTTTTAGAAGCAGTAGTTAATTAATTCCTAGTAAGCTCTGATCGAGTAAACCTGCGATCATAAACGATCCGACAGTGACATTTCCAACTTATTATCTTTTTCTCTGTTTCCTAATACGGTGCATCCGGTGCGCGCCTCGGCATTTAAGATGTCACGGTGCGATTTTAGAAATATACTTGCCATAACGATCATAACAAGCGACCGGGTAGGGGCTCCATTATTGCTCGGTAGTAGTAGTATAGTAGTAGTAGTAGTAGTAGTAGTAGTAGTAGTAGTAGTAGTAGCAGCAGCAGCAGCAACAACAAAAGCAACAGTAGCAGGTGGAGCAGTTGTAGTAGTACTAGTAGTAGTAGCAGCAGCAGCAACAACAACAGCAACAGTAGCAGCTGGAGTAGTAGTAGTAGTAGTAGTAGTAGTAGAAATATGATGAAGTCTTTCCAGCCGCGACCATTCAGTATTTCCCCCTTGTGCGGAGAATCCAGAACAAATTCTTAGTAACGTTTAATTTATTTTCTGTTAAAATGATGCGATGTTATTTCAGGGAGATTTGACTGTTATTTCTAGCATGTCATGCGATTGGTCACAGGCTTCGCCGGTGTCAACTAGCTCGCTAGTTTGTAATGGTGGAGGTGGTGATGATTGTAGTAGAAACAGCAGCAGCAGCAGCAGTAGTAGTAGTAGTAGTAGTAGTAGTAGTAGTAGTAGTAGTAGTAGTAGATGAAGCAGAAGTGGAAGGTGAGAAGAAAGTAGAAGAAAAGAAGAAGAAAAAGAAAAGAGGAACGAAAAGAAAGAAGAAAAAGGAGAAAGAAGAAGAGGAAAAAGAAAAGAGAAGGAAAAGAAGAAGAAAAAGAAAAAGAAAAAGAAGAAGAATAAGAAGAAGAAGAAGAAGAAGAAGAAGAAGAAGAAGAAGAAGAAGAAGAAGAAGAAGAAGAAGAAGAAGAAGATAATGAAGATGAAGACAGAGAAAAAAGAAGAAAAAGAAGTAGCAGAAAGAAGAAGAGGAAGGAACGAAAGAAGGAGAAGAGGAAGAGGAAGAAAAGAAGAAGAAGACGAAGAAGAGAAAGAATAAGGAGACGAAGATGAGGAAGAAAAGAAAGAAAGAACAGGAAGAGAAAGAAGAGAAGAAAAGAATAAGTAAACGAAGAAACAAGAAGGAAAATAAGTAGAAAAACAAGAAGAAGAAGGAGGTGGAGGAGGAGGAGATAATGCTTTCCTTTATTGACCACAAGGGTGGAACACAAAAAGTAAGAAGAAACAGATGAACAACAACAACAACAACAACAACAACATCGGCAACAAAATTCATTCTTGAGACGAACACTAACTTGAAGTAATCTCAGAAAACTAATAATATTGGCTTATGGAATAGTAGTAGCACAGTAGAATAACTACTACTACTACTACTACTACAACTGATGCTGCCGCCACTACTACTACTACTAATTCTACTACTACTACTACTATCACTACTACTACTATTACTACTACTACTACTACTAATGCTGCTGCTACAGATAGCGATGCCGATAGTAATAAATATGATGACGAGGGTGATGATGATGATGGTCATCCTCAATGTCAACATCATCATCATCACCAACATCATCAAGATCACCATTATCATCATCATCATCCCCATCATCATCATCACCATTATCATCAGTATTAACATCGTCATATGTTGTAGTGATGTAGCTACTATTACCACTGCTGATGCTGGTGGCGGTGCCGCTGGTTTTCCAGTATTATTGATTTCATATAGAGCAGAAAGAGAAACAGCAGCGGCAGCAGCAACAACAGCAGCATTAACAGCAGCAATGAGAGGAACATAAGCAGTAAAAGCAGTTAAGCTAAAGCTATAATTCCTTGTTGCTGTGGCAAACTACATGGAACCCGAGTTAACTGCATGACAAATTCGAGACTCTTATCCAACTTCGATCACTGGCTTATGGAAATGTATTTCCTCTACAGCTACTTAGTTCCAGGCTCCATTCTGCTGCGAGGGTCACAAGAAATATGTCTTTTTTCCATACCCTCGGGTCAACCAAATCGTTGTGGATAAATATGGAATATATAAAATGTGTGAAGGGAATTAACTCATGCCCGACAGTGGCGAATATCTACTCTTTTACTCTTTAAGTTGTGTTAGTCATTTGACTGCAGCCATACTGGAGGAGCACTACCTTTCGTCGAACAAATCAACTCCAGGACACATACTTTGCAAGCCTAGTAGTTAGTCTATCGGACTCTGTGGCGGAACTGGTATGTTTACGGGAACGTAAACATACCAGCATCGGTTGTCATGTGATGGTGGCGGACCAAACACAGACACACAAACATACACACACACACATGACAGACTTCTTTTAATTATTTATTTCTTTACTGCCCACAAGGAGCTACCCCAGAGCGTAACTGGTACTTATTTAATCGATTCTGAAAGTATGAAAGCAAAGTTGACATCGGCGGAATTTGAACTCAGAATCTACCGGCAGACGAAATACAAATGGCTCAACACAGAGAGGACAAACAAGGACAGACAAACGGATTAAGTCGATTATATCGACCCCAGTGCGTAACTGATACTTATTTAATCGATCCCGAAAGGATGAAAGGCAAAGTCGACCTTGGTGGAATTTGAACTCAGAACGTAGCGGCAGACGAAATACGGCTAATTATTTCGCCCGGTGTGCTAACGTTTCTGCCAGCTCGCCGCCTCAGTCTTCTTACAGTTTCTGTCTAACAAATCCACTCACAAGGTATTGATCGGCCCGAAGCTATAGTGGAAGACACTAGCTCGAGCTGCCACGCAGCGCGACTGAACCCGAGACCATGTGGTTGGTAAGCAAGCGGCTTACCATACAGCCACTTCTGCGCCTATGCCACTCAGATATATAGAGGGAGTGTGTAATGTAGGAAATGACGAACGCTAAAAATACTTAACGGATTTGATAATCCTTTTGTTTTTGTGGACACGTGGAGTCTCTATCGGTCAATATTAGTTTCAAATTTTGGCACAAGGCCAGACGTTTTGTAAAGGGGCCAAGTCAATTGAATCGATGTCATTGCTCAACTGGTACTTATTTCATCGATCCCGAAAATATGAAAAGCAAAGTCAATTTCAGCGGAATTTGAACTCAGAACGTAGAGACAAAACGAAATACCGCTAAGCACCTTGCCCGACGTGCTAATGAATCGGCCAGCTCACCGCCTTTTCCTTCGGTCAATATTGATAACGTATCCTAGGTGGTAAACCAGCAGAATCGTTGCCTCCCTGGGGAAAATGGTTAGCGGGACTTCTTCCGACTTTACGCCGGGATCGACCTCTGCGTTTCGTCATTTCGCAGTCGATAAAATAAGAACCAATCGAGCACTGTTTCAATGTAATCTATTCCCGAAATTGCTGGCTTTGTATCAAAATCCGAAATCAATATACATAATATATCTTCACATATATCTTCAGATCGAGTCGAAATTTGCAAACCACCCGTCATAATAATTTCAGTTTTTATTCAACCGAAATAATCTCACCGCCTCGGACTGACACAGCTTTTCTAATAATGCCGTCATTGCTGTCAGAAGACAAAGAGCCAGCATAGATATCTCAAGATGGCGCGCCCGACCAGCAACTAATTCCTCCAGTCTACTGCGAAAGGGTGAAATACAAAATTTACCTTGATGAGATTTCAACACAAAGTGTAGGATGGAACCAGCATTTGAGTTATTGCATCCAGCATTTTAACGACTCAACTAATTCACTGATTATCTGTAAACATAGAGCATTAATTAAACCCTCTCGCACGCACGTACGCACACACACATCATAAATGTGGTAATTTTCTTTAACATCACTCAAAGAAAAGAGGTCACTTCAAAACTTAATGAATTGAACATGTGTAAACGAAAATTTGACCACTGTTTTTATTTGCACATAAGAAGACAACTATTGGCATATTACAATCTTATTAGGTCTCATCAGCTTAACGTAGTATACGTATGCTTCCTTTGATTAACTGAGAGTAGTTTTAGAAACGGACAAGCAAGGATCTGAACCAAATCTGGAGTAGTCTCAATTTTTATAGATCTACAGATGTTCTAAGGAAAACAAACAACTGAAGTATTCCCATTATTTTTGAATGGGTTTGCAAATGTGTTAAGCCAAAACTGTTGAACCTCCAGTGGCTATTCTCCATTTCCAATGATTACAAATAAAGAATGATCTCAGGGGAAATAACTCAAATGGATGAAGCACATGCTTGCAATATTTCGATCCGTATTGGCCAAAGATTTCTTTTTCTCTCTCTTTCTCTTTTACTTGTTTCAGTCATTTGACTGCGGCCATACTGGAGCACCGCCTTTAGTCCAGCAAATCGACCCCAGGACTTATTCTTTTAAAGCCTAGTACTTATTCTATTGGTCTCTTTTGCTGAACCGCTAAGTTACGCGGACGAAAACACACCACCATCGGTTGTCAGGCGATGTTGGGGGGGGGGGGCAAACACGGGACACAATCATATACACACATACATACATATATGTATACATATATACGGCGGGCTTCTTTAAGTTTCCGTCTACCAAATCCACTCACAAGGATTTGGTCGTCCCGAGGCTATAGTAGAAGACACTTGCCCAAGGTGCCACGCAGTGGGAATGAATCCGGAACCATGTGTTTGGTAAGCAATATACTTACCATACAGCCACTCCTGCGCCTATGACAGATAATAAATCTTCCTAATTCTATCTCTCCCCAGTTGGTTGACAGACTTTTCAGTCCTGTTATTTGCTCTTCTTACTGCATTATCCCTTACCCTAATCTTAACCCATCTCCTGCGAATATTCGTTCCCTGCCCTCTCTTCTCGTCCTTCGACTCAAAACCTGTGACAATGTATATTGTGCGATATTCCGGTGCGTAGAATGTGCCTTGGAAATCTTCTTCTCTCTTTCCTAATGTCCTGTATTTCCTCAAAACCAGCTCCTATCCTTATTTCTTTATTTTTAATGCAATCGTTTCTAGCAACTCCCAGTATTCTCCGGCTGCATTGCCAGCTCACTGCATATGCTGGCTGTAATTTATCATGTTTTCCGTGCATATATAGCTGTTGGAATTACGATGGAGATGTAGAAACGGAACTCAACAGCATTGCTGGCGGATTGTTTGTGCCAACAAAACCATCAACATGTATTTCATCTACCTGAAGTAAGAAAATAAACAACATCCTCGAACATGCCAACTAACTATATTCCTTGCACTACTATCTGCCCAAATTTGGCTTCATTCCGAATAAAAAGAAATCAATAACTCTTCTATACGAGAAGTTTTACTGCTTTCATTCCCCTCTCTCTGCTCTTCTCTTCTCTTCTCTTCTCCTTCTCTCCTACCTTTAAACAGACTAGTAAAGATTTAACGGTTTCAAGTTAACTCTTTTCCGGCAATATCCAAATACTTAATTGGATTAACAGAATCAGGATGCTTCATAAAATCTGATATTGACTTCAATATTTCGCATTTTGTTTTAAACAGATGAGAGAAACGAAAGCGGTTCATACCAAGTGCTTAGTGTCTCTCCGGATATTTCTGGCATTAAACTGATGAGAGAGGTTCCATTACATTATTGTTTTTCTTTTTAATACGACCAGTTATTTCCGTATCTTCATAGATTTAAGCGCATTAGGGAAAACCAAACGTGTTCGCTCTTTGCAATCGGTATCGAAATCCGGATTTTTGTTATCATTAAGAGGATTAGAACATATGCTTACCCAACGTTAACTTCTTATTCAGACTGGTTAATTCAGAAAAGTTCAGTTAAATTGATTATTCATGGATGTAGTAATAATAATTCTTCCACCGGATTCAATGAAATAAATGAACTACGATGTTATTTTCATTGCGCAACAGATCCTATTCATGTTAACATTGACAATGTCTGGTGATTCAGTGGAAGCATTGAATCATATTAAACATGCTTGATTGATCGATTGTCATTATATAGACAAAGTGAGGGAGCCTTCACACGGTCGATCAACTCTAAAAATAGTACATGAATCGCCCTCAAATTTCACCCACTCGTCTTAAAATAGAGCGTTGGAGAATATTAACAGATATATATATATATACTCTGATTAACATGATTAGCATAGCAAGGATGTATTTGAGAATAGACTTACTCGATCAGAATCGCCGTAGACCTTGACATAAACATCAACAACAATAGCAACATCAAAGACAATGACATCCACAGTATCTCATTTAAGTAATACCAGTAACAGTACCCGGTCTTTCCCGAAATTACAAATGCATAACATAGATATAATCAGAGAATTTCACAGTTATTTTGGACAAATTACGATATCAATTTTCAATTAATTGTCCACTATCAATTCAGTCACAATGATTGGATCTATGAATTAGAAAATGGTTTAAATTGATTTTCATAATATCGGATTCAAGTTTTGATACAAGGCCAGCAATGTCGAGATAGGGGATAAGGCGATTATATCGACCCCAGTGCTCAACTGGTACTTATTTTCTCGGCCCCGGAAGGACGAAATGCAAAATCGAGTCCACGGAATTTGAACTTGGATGGTTAAGACGGAGGAAATGTCACTAAGGCGTAGGAGTGGTTTTGTGGTAAGTAGCTTGCTTACGAACAAAATGGTTCCGGGTTCAGTCCTACTGCGTGGCACCTTGGGCAAGTGTCTTCTGCTATAGCCTTGGGCAGATCAAATCCTTGTGAGTGGATTTGGTAGACAGAAACTGATAGAAGCCCGTCGTATATATATATATATATAATTATGTGTGTATATGTTTGTGTGTCTGTGTTTGTCTCACCAACATCGCATGACCACCGATGCTGGACTGTTTACGTCCCCGTAACTTAGCGGTTCGACACAAGAGACGATAGAATAAGTACAAGGCTTACAAAGAATAAGTCCTGGGGTCGATTTGCTCGACTAAAAGCGGTGCTACGGTATGGCCACATTCAAATGACTGAAACAAGGAAAAGAGTAAGCATATTGCCCGGCATGCTAATGAGTCTGATTTCGCGCCGCCATATTGAATTTCATAATATTGCACAAATAAATAAAAAACAAATGCTTTATCTTTTATTTGTTTTAATCGTTGGAATTCCAAGATGTTCGAGCACTGCGATGGAGGGTTTCCTTCGAACAAATTGGCCGCTGAGTATATTTTTCTTCATGTACTTATTATATCAAACACCAGTGCTGAAACAGCTAAGTAACAGAGATACAAACAAACAGATGTTGACAAACGGTGGTGATGTGGGAAACACACGGGCACACACGTACATACATATTTCAATAATTCAACCCCTGCACATATTTAAAATTGCACATCAGCCGCTTCATCTTTGACTCACAAAGTCTTAACTAAATATTATCTCTGGCAATATGCTGCTCTAAATGTCAAGTGCTTGTATTTTTCTTTGACCAGAAAAAAACTCTGCATTTCAGGAAGAAATATATCTCATATTCCTGATCTTCCATGAGGTGTTAGAGGAATAAATGAAGTAAAACTTCCAGTAATATATTAAAATAAAACACGATGAAAACTAGCCTGTGGTTTTATTCTGGTTTATTTCTTAACACAGTAAATTCTGCACCCAGAAAATTCTGTAAGCCAACAACAGATACAAAAAAAAAAAAAAAAAAAAAAAAAGCACTCACATCTACGCACACACACATACACCTATGTGCCAGTGGGTCTGAATGGTTATGGGTAAATTTCGTTAGTATATATCGGAGGGAAAAACATAAATTAGCGGATTTTTACAAACGGAAACCTTGAGATATTTGTTCTGCAGCGTGTTAGAAACAACCCCTTGTCACGCTTATCATCAAAAACACACTCCACTAGAAAGTTCACGTTGGAAACCAGTAACGAATAACCTTATCTGTCATCCGTTGCAATATACAACATATATACATACATACATATATATATATATATATATATATATATATATATATATATATATATGTGTGTGTATGTGCCATGTTCTTTGACAGATTGCATGTGATACATGAATGCCTGCAATATTGTAATAGGTTAAGAGAGACAGCTCCACTTAGTATAATTTGTTCGTGAAATCCATCCAAACACTCGTCAAGAAAACGCACTAAAATGTACTGTGAAACGTAGAAGCCGTGATAATATGAGAGCAAAGATATCATATATATATGTACATCTCTCTCTAATTCTACACACACACACACACACACACACACACACACATATATATATATATATATATATATATATACATATATATGAAGAGACAGAGAGAGAAGAGGGACGTAGAGAGAAAGAAAGGAAGAAAGTAAGAAAGAAAGGAAAGAAAGAAAGTAGAAGAAAGCGAACAAATAAATATCTGAGCGACTTCAGCCGAAATCTAAAACCAAGAGCTTACATTCCGTTACATTCTGTGAGTCGTGATATAAGCTTACCCCGAGGGCTTTGCAATTACACATACTTACCATAGGCATACACATATTCCCATTCACCTTCTACACATGTAGAGAATAATATATGGTGTTAAACACGAGCTATTCGCACAAATATATTTATTCAGGCGTTCGCTTTTGCTCACGTATACATAGATACATTCATAACTATATACATACATATATGCATATATATACATACATATATACATACAAGGGCGTGTGGATATATGTGTGTAATATTCTACTTGATTGCTTCTATCAATGCTTGGATGTTTAGAACCGAAATGTAAGCTAAGATTTCAGTACATCGTAGACTAAGGAATAAACCAAAGAAATTTTCAGACATTCGCATATAATCATTTAAATGCCACACCTTCGGCAAATACACATATTTACATAGAACCAATCATGTATGTACGTAGATGTATACACAAACACACAAATACACTCGTGCACTCTCAGGAATACATATGTATGTTTGTGTGTGTCTATGAGTATGTGTGTGTGTGTGTACACGTATATATATATATATATATATATAATATATATATATATATGCAATCATTAGCTTTGAGCGCAAGAAACACCACTACATGTATCAAATACTATTCTGTACACATTAATGCGTATTTGTGTATACGTGTTTCCACGCATACATGCACACACTTGTATGTATGTATATAAATATATATGAAGAGAGTGTGATGGATAGATAGATAGATAGATAGATAGATAGATAGATAGATAGATAGATAGATAGATAGATAGAGATAGATAGATAGATAGATAGATAGATAGATATATGTATATATACTTATATGCATGCGAATGTATGTAAGTGTGTAATCTTGTGTACTATAAGACATGCGTGAATTAAATTATAAATTCGTACATATGAAAGCGCTTACAGATATATGCATACACACAAATATATACATACGTAGAGATGGATTGAAACAGAGAGAGAGGGAGAGGGGGAAGAGAGACATGCAAATTCAGACACATAGGTATATTTATGTATTTAACATATATACAAGCCAACTTTTTGCGTGTAGACCAGATTAGGTTGTTATTATAATCTATGCTTTATGTAAGTAGTAAGGTCTGTGAGTTCTTTCTTCAAGAGGATAAGAACATGGAAAATATAGGAACGCATATATACATACCTACATAAATTACATACATAATTATACACACACATACATATATATATCTACATTTATATATATATTTATGTATATGCAGAACTGCCTACCTATTTACTTAAATACGTACATACATACATATTCAAACATACCTGCATACGTATATCCATACACTCATACATACATGCCTACACATACACACTCATTCACAGATACATGCATACCTTCATATGTACATAGACGCATGCTTGATTGCAGATATAACAAGACTATATTCTGTAGTATTTTCTGCCTCATTTTCAGCGTATACTATTTACAGTTCGTTGAAGGGGGTTGGTGAGGTGCGTAACAAGTAATACAAAATCTCTCACAGTAAATCTGCAACGGATATTCTATTCATGCACAGTAACAGATATTCTTTTTCTGATATATTTATTGATTTCTTACATTGAACTAGTCAAGAAATTTGTTGGGAAATATTACAGTTGACAGAATCGACCTCTGTATAATACGGCTGGCACTTATATTTTATTGGAGGAAGAAATATAAAATATATATCAGCGGGATTTCTAGGTAGCCTGAAGGTCAGCGTTGTTAAAAACTCTCTTGGTTCCAAGTGCCAATTTCATATGTATGAGAATACCTGGAGGCGCTTCAACGCCAAGGAAAACAATGATTCTCAAAATTTGCTAATACCTAAGCACACAAATGCAAATATGCACTGGTAACACAGTTTTATAAATACATATACATTTCTATGTACATATACATACATACACACGCACACCAATATATATATATATATATATATATATTATATATATATATATATATATATACATATATAAACTCACACACACACACATATATATATATATAGGGAGATAGAGCAAAGACGAAAAGCATCTATAGTTTCCAACTGAAGTTAATTCCATCGATCATAAGTATAGGTGCAGAAATGGCTTTATTGCTAAGAAGTTCGATTCACAACAGCTTGGTTTCGGTTTTAGTCACCCCGGAGGCACTTTGGGCCAGTCCCATAGCGATCACAATCTATGGTAAAAGAAGTATGGCAGCTGAAATTATGTTGTTCGGGCATGACGTATAAATAAATACACTCGAAAAACCATCCAGACACATTTAATGAATCAATGATATGATGTATAAGGATACTCGAACAACAAGTCAGTCTCCGAAAAATTTCACGCGTTAGTTGGAATAGCGAAGAGCTCATACAATGAAAGACAAATGTAATGTTTGGCTACAGTAGCAATGTAAAAGGATCGGTTCAAAGCACTATCATGTTTACGTATATTGTTAATGGGAGATTTAGAGACTGTATTTGAGGTAAAATTGCTTTCAATATGATTATGGTAAGGTTGTTTTCGTTGTTTCAGTTAGTTGTCGTTGCTACTGTTTAAGTTCAGCTTTCATCAAACGGAACTTTGGCGATGGAGATTTTAGTCCTGACTGTTCAGTCTTTTTCAGAGGTATTCGAACTCACTGTATACATCGTTAAGTCTTTATCTTTCATCTTTTACATACTTCAACAATTGGCATCTTGCGTGACCGTCTTAAGGATTTAACAAAATTACTATTGGTTCTCATTCAAGAAACAGCTATATTTTGAGTGTGTATGTGTGTGTATATCAGTGCGTGTGTGTTTACATATGTTATATTTTATTATTTTATACGCAGACACATACACAGAGACAGGCGCAGGAGTGGGTGTGTGGTAAGTAGCTTGTTTACCAACCACATGGTTTCGGAGTTAGTCCCACTGCATGGCACCTTGGACAAGTGACTTCTACTATAACCTCGGGCCGTCCAAAGCCTTGTGAGTGTATTTGGTAGACGGAAACTGAAAGAAGCCCGTCGTATATATGTGTATATATATATATATATATATGCGTGAGTGTGTTTGTGTGTTTGTCCCCCTACCATTGCTTGACAACCGATGATGGTGCGTTTATGCCCCCGTTACTTAGCGGTCCGGCAAAAGAGACCGATAGAATAAGTACTGGGCTTACAAAAGAATAAGTCCCGGGCTCGAGTTACTCGATTAAAGGCGGTGCTCCAGCATGGCCGCGGTCAGATGACTGAAACAAGTAAAAGAGAGTAAGAGTACACACACACACACACATATATATAAACGGAGAGAGTCTGCAGTAATTTTGCTTACGAAATCGCACTCATGTTGGACTAATAGGAGCCATTTGCCGTATATACCATGCAGTGGAACTAAACCCCACAAACTATTTGCTGTGAAGCCAAATTCTTAACCACAAAGTCACACCTGAAACAATATAATACATTGGATTCCTTTTGATTAAGCAAAATACGGTCATGTACTTTCGTAGCGAGGAAATCAGCAGCGTACGAGAATTAGTTTTATCTGAATAACGGAAAAGCCTTGTGGGCATACAATGCCGGGAGCATATCTCTTGCTCTCTATGGTGATAATATCAGTTACTTTCATAACTTCGCTGATTTAATCCCATGATATCAATGGGAGGAAAAAACAACAGAAATATTAACGAATGATCTATACTTTCTTGACTTGCTAAAGATAGCAGTAAAGTCTTCCTCAAATTTTGATACATTGTCTTAATTTAAGGAAATATTTTTTTTAGAAAATATAGCTCGTGGTAAATAATATGACAAGATGGTCATAGCTGGAGCGCTTCTAGCGATTGACCAACCCATACAGTGGGGCTAAAGGAATAACAACAACGAACGAGAGAACGCTTGAAGAACAAGGTTCTTGTACCTGTTATAGACAGCAATTAAATTCCCTTTCAGATTAAACCCTTTCCCAGAGGAAAAGGGTACAATCACAACGGACACTGCTGTACCAAATGCCCGACGATTAAGAAAGATTGAAAATAATTATAATTGGAATATCGACATGAAAATATCTCATCGACCAGAAAGCACTTCATGCAAAACGATTAAAACAATAACAACGGGAACTATAAGGGATTTATGTTGTAATTTGGACCCCTGTCAGCCTTTGTGCATTAGGAAACGTGTTTTAGGCGATCCAGCCTGAATAATCTCTTCCTTTATACAATGTATCTAAGACTACAATATACAATATGTAGTGGATTTCCATTGAGACGGAACGATTCTTACTTGAGAGATATCACGTTGTTATATAAAGAAGGGTAAATATCCAGAAATATTCTCTCTCATTGGCTAAAATGCTTTCTTATTCTTGACGCTTTTTTCTCAAACCAGTTTAGTTTTGACTACGTATTGCAATGACCAGACACATACCAGGCGTCGTGACCAGGGCTATATTTTCCTATATGTCCCCCAAATTGGAGTACATAACCAATGACATTCTTTTCCAAACTGTTCATTGTGACCGGAGGAGAGAAGTGGCTGCTGACTTTAAAAGATCGACTGATAAAGTGTTCACATCGTCTTCGAAGAATACGGAATTTGTGAATGTCTGTCATTATCAACTGAACAATTCTCCAATACTCATATCACGGTTCAGTTCTATTTTCTATACTTTCCTAATTACGTCAAATTCAAAAGATGAAAAACGTTAAACAAATACAATGCACACACATATGTACATACAGATGCACACAAGATTATGTATGCATCTATTTATCTATTTTCTGTCTGTCTAACTGTATATATATATATATATATATATATATATATATATATATATATATATATATATATGTGCGTATATATATATGTGCGTATGTATGTGTATATTTATGTATGTAAATATGTGTATAGTTTCGGATCAAAATACCGATAAAAATTGTACGTTCTAAATATAATACTGGGGTCACTTCTTCCGGAAAAACCCGCCAATGAGTGTAACAAGGACATGATAAATCATATATATGTGCGTGTATGTGTGTGTGAGTGTGTGTGTGAATGTGTTTCTGTGTGTGAATGTGTGTGTAAGAT
>NC_043015.1:6592612-6632612 GCF_006345805.1 Octopus sinensis
AGTGAGATTGACTCAGTGCACAGACTTTCCTCACTTAAAACAAATCTTCTTGCACAGGCATTGCACGACAACAACATTGATTAAGCTTCGTGCAATGCCCATACTCGATAACGAGGGCGCAGCCACCATGTCTGTATGTATGTAAGTTACAATTGCATTTTTAGGCAACTGCTAACCAACCAATTCGATGATTTTACGAAGATTTGTTGTACAGGAAGTATCTGTGCAGATGAATAATTTTCAGTGGGCGTAGCTTGCACCGCCCTACTCCCACCTATTGGCCCCAGAAAACTGTCGCCGGTGTGACATGAAAATTGTCAAAACCAGGAACGTCCAAGGCCTCAGGTTTTATTTCGGAGATTTATTTCTCTTATGTAGATTACCAACGAAGGTTAAATACCTTCTATCTGCCCATGATGTAAGCTACACATTCCAGAAGTCTTGAAATATGGGTTTAACAAAATGATTAAATTCTTAAATATGTTAATTTGTCACTGTTGGAGAACTGAGAAAGTGCCTCGAGACTGGAAACACATATTAAATCGTTCGAACAATTCCACCATAAACGCCTTCATCGCATTTTAGACATTAAATGAAGTTCTACTCCAAACACAGATGTCCTTGCATCTGCAGGCATCACCTCCACTAAATCTATGATTTTGAGAAACCAAATGAGATGGTGTGGGCATATTGTTCGAACAGCGGATGATCGCATCCTCCAAAAGCTGTTTTATGGTGATCTTTCAGAGGGGAAATTCTTGCGTGGTGAGGAGGTTGATTGTTGGACACACTACAGGAGGTAAAATAAGACCTGTCAAAGGGCGGAAGAGCTCATGAGCAGCTAACGGCCATACAGCAGCATGTGTACATGTGTATGTTTACATATATGTATCCGCGGTAATATGGAAATACCTGGGTTGGTGTTCCGGCATGTGGTTGTCCCACTGGGAGTCGGAGGCACCTCTGTAGTCACAACATCTCTCTAGAAGAGGGAATCTCAGAGAAGAACCTACGACGCCGACAATATTCGATGATACAGACCAGTTATTCTTTTCAAGTCCACGTCCAGAGAGTGGGATTAGATTTGTGAAAATCCTTTCCCCACTATCATACACAGGAATCGCTTGAGAAACAGTAAGACCTATCACAAAAATGGCTAGTCGTAGCCTTTGCATGTGTGGGACTTTCAATCAGCCGATGGCAATGCTGGAACACGAGCCATCATATATGTATATATGTATGTATGTATATACATGTATATTTGTGTATACATATCCAGTTGTTATAGATTTTGTTTGTTACCAGTCAAAAATTTCGCATACCGGAAGCCAGCGAGGGTATGGGGTCATCAGGAGAGAATGCGCGCCGTTTCGGGGCCTACTTCTCGACGGAATCAATGCCCACCTGATATGAGGCCCCGCTTGCTAGATCAGCTGGTTATCAAATAAAGTTCAATATTCTCCTAGCCATCACTCATCGTCTCTTTTTAAACAAATTCAGTGGCTAACTTTCACCAGTCTTAATCGAAGTCTTAATTTCAATGCCTCCTTCAGTATAACTTTTTAACACTGGTTATTTAGTAGCAAATTTTTTACTGTCGATGCGTCTCATTTCTTCCACTCTTCCTTTTTCTTAAACAAATCCACCAGAGTAAATAGTGCCAAACATAAGCGACATCTAATAAAGCTTATTGCAAAATCATAGATTCAATTGAGATAATACTCTAGAGACGATCTAGACAACGGAGGTATTAAAAATGAATTAGGAATACTACTTCGATTATATATCACCAATTACCAACGTTTTTTTTTACGGCCATAACAAAACAAAATCGTTCAAAGGATAAACGTTATCAAATGACCAAATAAACCTTTTCAAAAGGCTTTGTAATAGTCTATACAAACTACGTACGAGTTTATTAATTTAGGTTTCTTAGATTTCCGATTCAACGTAGGCACTTGACACGTATGAGAGTAGTTGATCTTATGTTTGTTGTAGACGCTGTTATGTATGTATGTATGTATGTATATATATATGTATAAAATATATAATGTATATATTTATATATATGTATATATGCATATATATATATACATATATGTATATGAATATATACATATATATATATAATATATATATATATATATATATATGAATATATACATATATATATATATATATATATATATATATATATATTTATATACATGGATATATAGTTAGATAGATAATATATAGATATATACATGTGTAATTGACATACACATATTCATATGTATATAGCTGTCTATCGAAACATATATATATATATATATATATATATATATATATATATATATGTATGGATTTAAAAGCGAGTGTGTATGTCTATGTGTGTGCGTATGTTTCTTATGCATTCCACAACGGAGCTGCCGATTTTGACGTATTGGGTAACAAAATAATTAGTAAGTGTTCGGCTAACAACTAAACCTTGTTTTCATTCAAATATTTGCATTATAAAAAATTAGCGATATAATTTCTTGTTTTATCACCAATCGTAAACAACATTTTATAGTACCAACACATCGACGATGACATCACGTTTTCTACAAGAGTGTCTTCGCACGTTCATTACGAAGGTTGGACCGATGAATATGAAGTATATGTGTGTGATGGTATCTGCCTCTCAGTATACACACATTTGTGTGATGACTGACAAGCACACACACACACACACACACACATCTAAAGACAGAGACAGATACACATAGGGACAGAGATAGGCTTGAGGTTTGTATGTCTGTGTGAGCCTTCGTATATGTATGTGACTTCCCCCACTCCAACAGTGAAACGCGCCGATTTTCCAATAGCTTAGGTCAGTTGCGGCCCGAACTTTAAGTGAATAACGGCGTCCACTTCGATGTACTACCAACGTGAAGGTTTGGATGATATGACAGTACTCACAGCACCCGGTAATATATCTCAAAAAATTTTTTTTTCTAGTTATTATAATAAATTCGGCAACGGCGAAGTAAATAGCCTCTGCGGATCTTTTAATATAATTATAGAAATGTTATTCTACTTCTAACCAGTTTGAAGGTAATATTTTTAAACAGTTCTTATTGGATTTTTAACAGTCCTTATCGTATTACTTTCATCATTGTATCAACGCCATACAACCTTTTTACTCTGGTAGTCAGTATTTATTCTACGGCCTATGACGTTGCTCAGTTAAAAATATATATAGTAATGTCAAATTAATTTATATCTTGCTACATACATCCTTCAGCAAATATTTTAAATTAACGTTCACAACAGCAGCATATTCATTTCTATACACTTTGTTCAGCGTTCGTTTCAAAATTGTAAAATATATTATTTTTATGAGAGATGAGGAACCTGTTGCAGGTTCAATATTGAAATGATACCCATCTTGTCGATTCCACAGAATAAGAGGATACTGGAGAGCATCATAAAAAGATTGTTATCTCGAGCACAAATAAGAATACTATGATTTTCATGGAGATCACCAACCATAAGGAGAGCTGGATATCCATCTTGTCGATTCCGCAGAATAAGTGGATACTGGAGGGCTTCATACGAGGGATGAGTCTGTGAATCATGGCTAAGGTTGTCATGTCGAGCATGAATGAGATTAACATGATTTTCATGGGGATCACCAAACATAAGGAAGGCTGGCCAGTTTGAGGCAAAGTGTAGATTGTATGTTCAACGTCATGTAAGCAAACCGATAACTCGATAGAATGAGTTGTTAAATTGTTGGATGCAGGAGGAATGCGTACATTGAATGAATGGCAATGGTGCAAAGGTGGGAGTTATCGACACTAGTTGGTAATAAATTACTGCAAGAAATTAAAAGCCAACAAGTACCACTTGGCTACAAAGTCAATGAGGACTTAGGAATTGCGAGTAGGACGAGATAAATGATGGCGACTGTGTAGTGAAGAAAGAGGTGAAGAGGAGATAAGTGTAAAATCGGATTCTGAGACGGGCAGGCAAGAAAATATACGGGTGAGGAAATGATGGAAATTTATTGAAGGACAGAATGAAATGAACTGAGGATGTCGATAACGGTGTTGTGATGAGTACGAGTTAGGGTGGTGGTCTTATGCATTCATAAATATACCAGTCATTCACCTCAGATATTGAGCCAATCTATTGATTACAGATGTAATCAACGTAACTAAAAGAGAAGTTAGCATAGCTAGGGACCATCTTAATGCCCATAGCCAGCCCAGTGTAATGCAGATAAATTTCACCGTAGAAAGCTAAACAATTCAACGTAAAAACAAACTCTACTATGTGGAGGATAGTAGTTGATCTCGTTTTTATGTTAGTAGAACGACCTAAGAAATAGAGGAGTTTGGAGCAGCTAGGTGTGAAGGCTTGAAGTCACGAAGACCGTGATTTAAAATGAATGTGGGAGGAATGGACAATGAAATACTACGTATATACATACACACACTCTCTCTCTTTCCCTCTCTCCCTCCAACTATCTATCTATCTATCTATCTATCTATCTATCTATCTATCTATCTATCTATCTATCTATATCTTTCTTGCACAGACGTCGTTGTTAAGTTACTTTCTCATTTGAAACTAATCAAACGCATATTTTGCTTTCGATATTTACGTTGAATATCTATAGAAAGACATCTCTTTTCTTATACTTGAGACTTTGTCGTAAGATCGAAAGAGTGAAACACAGAGTTTGAAATTTTGTTGGCTCAATCTCAATAAATTTGTTATAAATCACTATATCCTGCATCTAGAGTTCACTTTCGTCCTTGTTACATTTAAGGATTTTGCACGCATACGCACGCCGATACTCATCCATGGTATCATCCACACACATATACACACGCATTTATACATATACATATATATATATATATATACATATACGTGTGTGTACGTTTTTATGTATATATATTTATTTATATACGTATGTATGCAAAATTAACAAAAGGTATTTGTACAGTTCATATATCTATACGTGTGTTACTCGATAATAACGACAATACCATTACAACGTCACACACGCACCTAGTTCTTAGACAAGGCAGTGCTACACACAGACACACACACACGCACACATCTATATACTAACACTAATATTCTGTCTGTGAATGCACACTACACACTTACTTCCATTCTTCAGATCAATGATAAATATATTTGTTTGTTATACACATATTTTCCTATTTGTTTTATTCAAAAGTTTAAGTAGGTTACGAAGGTGGCCCGAAGCAAAACAATAATTATAATGCACGGTTGCCAGATGAAGATATCAGCTAATTATTGCCTCTAGAATTTCAAGATTAGTATAGATTCTGAGATTGTGTTGGTTTACAACAAATGCTCGCTGAATTTTCCTTTATCATCCAATCACAATGAGAGATACACCCATTAGCAATATTAGTGGGTGTTCACTTTGTAATTAACAACAACAATAGCAACAACAAATGTCATAACAACAATAGAATCAATGACAATACTATATTTTGTCTTAAGAAAATATTGAAAGAAAATTCCCAAAATGGAGAGCGGTGAAATTAAAATAACATAAAATAAGGAAAAAACTAAATTATTTCAACAACTTTTGCCTTCAATTTGTAAAGCTGATATTAACAGCGAGTATTATTCTTCTGTAACGGTAATACTAAGCTCATTAGATCGTAAATATTGGTATTGGAAATAATTCTTACTGATATACTTCTGATAGACATGATCTGATATTTAGAAATCAACATCAGCAACTACCAGTGAGTTGGGGAATGGGGGAGAGAGTGGGATAAATAGAGAGAGAGGGGGGAAGAAAGAGAGAGGCAGAGGGAGAGATACAGAGTGATATATATATATATATATATATATATATATATATATATATAGAGAGAGAGAGAGAGAGAGAGAGAGAGAGAGAAACAGGCAGCTGATTCGATCTGTAGTAAGATAGATGATGACAGAAAGAGAGTGTAGAAACAAACAAGAATGACTGAATTTTGCAGCAGCATTTTAGCTTATATATATATATATATATATATATATATATATATATATATATATATATAATATATATATATATATATATATTATATATATATATATAGAAAAGAGAGAGAGAGAGAGAGAGAGAGAAAAGAGAGAGAGAGAGAGTAAAGAGGATTTGAAAATGCAGAGGGCTTTTAAAGATGTTCATTGACTTGACCGGCTTCCCATAGTTTTAAAAAGTGAAACCGGTCAAGTCAATAAACCTCTTTAAAAGACCTCTGCAGTCTCAAATCCTCTTTCCTATATATTTTCACACGGGCGATAACTTACAATTTTACTTTGTTATGTATATATATATATATATATATATATATATTATATATATATATATATATATATATATATATATATACACACACACACGTCTATATCCATATATTTCTATGTATGTATGTATTAGTGTGTGTGTGTGTGCGCATCAGTGTATGTCGCTGTCTATGCGTTCTCTAGTTAAAGATGTTGGGAAGCAGTATATAAATTAGATTAAATATTCTTGTAATTTATATCTATATCTTATTGCGACTTGATAATGTAACGCTCTTTACGTTCAAATATCACTTAAGGCTGTGATTGGGATGTTTTACACGCATAAATGAATACACCCATGTATATATGTGTATATATATGCGTTTGTGTTTACGTTACGTGATTATAAATTGCATGCGCGAGGGTGGGTGTTAAATTACGCGAAGCACGCTGCGTAGAATGACGCCAGACAGGGTTGCTATCTCCTGAGTTTTGTGCATGGTGCGTTTCTTTCCAAGGCCAGTCTTAAATTGATGGCTAATTAGCATCGTAATGGAGCCTAGACATGTCTGGAGAATGTTCTTGCTTCATGTATCTGATCCCCAGCAGATTATACCTAGCGGCGTAATCGCGTCTTCAACTTCTTTGCTAATACGAAAAAAATTAATGCTTTACTATTGATGTAATGAGAATATTCATCCTGTTACTGTCCCCGAGGGAAGGTGAGTAAGAAAGCAGTGCAAAGGTGTATGCCAACGAAATTCAAGTCTGTAACATCTGAATGGTGCCAAAGTCTTTAATAGTGCAAACATATTTAAATGAACAATTTTTGCTTCCGAGCCATATTACAAAAATATTACAATGCTCTAACGTTACAGCATATTTTGACTTGAGAAAAAGTGCCGAATGTTCAAGTGGGGTAGCTATACGGAAGGAACATGTGAAATATGCTTAAAATATGAAGAAACTACCAGACTTGTAAGGAACGACTTTCTCAGTATACCACATTTCTATTGGAAGTATTATGTTGTTGGCTTGCAACGGATGCATTGTATCTTATTTGAGTAACATTTATGCTATGAGGCAGAGCAATGCAGTAACTTGTGACTTGCTGAATGGAAATTTGAAAAATTAGTAGAGGGTTTCTTTTATCACTTTTCAGTTGCTGTCCTATTCCAAATGTGACTTTCAAATTCCTTATTCAGTAATCTAATTTTGCTGACTTCTCATATAAATACTCAAAGAAGATGATATTTAACTACAGGCATACCTCAACTGACGTCAGTGATTTGATTCCAAAACATCCGATCCGAAGAAGGGAGATAACGTGAGACGAAAAAATATTAGAGGAAATGTAATCCCTCATATCTATTCTTATAAATGTGTCGTACGTATTTTCACATATATTTTTTTTTAATTTTTCACCATTAGTTTTGGGTTTAAGTATTTTTTTTTTTTTTTTGATGATTGCTTTTAAATATTTATGCAGCAACCGACTTTTAGGTCAGGTAAGCCGGCTGCAAAAAAAAAAAAAATGACATAGAGACGAAAACGAAGAAATTTGTGATGTGCCTGTATATATTTGTCAATGTTTGACTTCCGTCCTGCCTATGTCGCGTTTACGGATGACATCTGCGTGGATTTCCATATCGATGTTATCTACTTAATAAACGTAGCATTTGCTTTGAAGATTCATTTACAGGAATGCAATACACATATGTGTAATATAATTCTGCATCGTATCTGTCGAACAAATTTCACTTTACATTATTGACGAACAGAGGGCTATAGCCGAAAACACTTACTCGTGGGGAGGGGTGAATGTAGTGAATGCCATGCAAAAAGCCGGACACGTGATTTCTCATAAAACACAATATTTGATATTATAGCAAATATAATATAATGGTTTGATATATTATAGCATGATTTATAACGATCATTAAAACTCTTACAATTCTTTTTCCTTACATAATATTTTTTTGGCATATTTTTGACAGAATCTATATCAAATAATAAATATAATTTCTTATATATGTGGCCAAACCCGTGGAGAAAAATTTCATTTCTGTATTTCAATTCATTAAATTTTTTTTTCTAATCGAAAACGTCGTAATGTATAAGTACACGAATACATCCATCTATACACACATACATCATATATATATATATATATATATATATAATATCAAACACAGAAAAAATATTTCGATGTCTTTTTCAGAATTTTGCAATATGGTAGGCATACATTTGAGCACAATAAATAAAATAATTATGTAATAATATACGAATCTATCATTAGAATTGCGATTCTGCAATTCTATAAGTGTCATATGAATTTCCTTGGGAATTTTTTTTTAATATTTGCATGTGTGCGTTCTCTGTGCATATATGTACATATATGAATAGGTGCATATATTTATACATAAACACATGCAATGAATTCAAACTTATACAAACATACATATATATGCATATATAGATATATGCATGCATATATATATATATATTATATATATATATACTGTATTTGTGAGTATATGTGTGTACGTCTGAGAGAACTAGAGGGAAAGAACTAGAAAGCGAGTCTGTGGGAACATACGCTTAAGTATATGTGCATAAATATGGTTATGAGATTTTGTATACATATATACATATGTGAGTATATATATATATATATATATATAATATATATATATATATATATATATATATGTATATATATATATATATATATATAACCAGACTTGGTTTGTGTGCATACATAACGATACATGTCGTAATGCCAAGTATTTGTGCTTTGCAAGCACAAACAAGACTAGATATTAAATTTTATTGGCTGTAATCGCTTCAGGAACGATATTAAGGAATAGAATTTCGTCGCCAAATAGACATACATACTCTCACATGGGCGTATGTAAGTATTCGTGTTTAGTTCCTCGTGCCTGCATGCAACAATATGAATGGGAGAAGTTATAGATATATTTTCAACAACACATGTTCATACAATATGTGTATATATGTATAATTACTTATATGTTTATACACGAAGGGATTCTTTCAGTTTCCGTCTACCAATTCCGCTCACAAGGCTTTGCTCGGACCGAGGCTACAGCCGACGACCCTCGAGAAAGGGGGCACGCAGTGGGATTGAACCTGCGACAATGTGGTTGGTAAGCAAGCTACTCACCACACAGCCACTCGTATATATATATATATATATATATATATATATAAACAAAGAAAGAAAGTGAGGAGAGACAGAGAGAGTGCGTGGTGAAGAGACTGAGGGAGAGACAGAAAGATATAGAGTCTGCTGTTCGAATATACGTAGGGTCAGAAAAATCAATACTCTACGTATCATTTAATATAAAGAAATTTTTAAAATAAGCTAATAATCTCATGCTGATTCAAACAACGTACAGATTTTATACAACGTACCTTGTCTATCCAAGGAATCTCTTACGCTCAGTTCAAACGTATATACATGTTTGATAACCGGTACACTGGTCTATAAAGAAACGTTAGAAAACAACTGGCAGAAAATGCGACGGAGACTGATGAAAAATGTAAAACGAGAACAACGAAATTATTAGTAAAAAAAGGAGGAGACCATCGTACTGTTTTTCTTTAGAAACCTTAATTGATAAAGCTAGAGGAAGGAGGGCCATCATCTATCAGATGGCTACTCAATCCGGAGAGCATAAAGTCTGTATTTTATTCTGGTTTATATCTTACCATAGAGATCTTTTATTTTCAATATGGGTTCATATTTAATTCTGGTCGATATTTGTGGATAAATGAAGCTTCTTTATTCATCCTTAATCGTATTGAAGTTCACAAATCAAGATGAGAAAATGGGGAAATTAAGAATTGAGTTTGTAATCTTTCTGCGCATTCTTCATCGTGTTTACTGAGATATATTTGGCGATATTTTGGGGAAATATTTCTTGTTTGTGGACCGTATATCTCTGTGTGATCAACGTTCGTGTCGAACCAATCCAATATGGTTCTTTCTCTCTCTCTCTCTCTCTCTCTCTCTCTCTCTCTCTCTCTCTCTTATATACATATATATATATATATATATATATATACATATATATATATATATATATATATATATATATATTATATATATATATATATATATATATATATGAAGGCGCAAAATTTAGTGGTAAGTGTGAAGCACTCACAATTACGACATTGTGAGTGGGGACGGTATTATAGAATCGAATGTACCCTAATTATGTAGAATATATATATATATATAAATTCCAATATTTTTACGAATGTCAGTGCTACCGAAACGCGAAACCGGTATTCCACCGTAATATTCTATCCTTTAAAATGTATTGAAAATATGTATATTGCGTGCATTTTCCTTCTTTCTTTATACACAAACACACACTCACACGCACATTTACATGTATATGTACATATATGTGTGTGTATATATGTATATATGATTGCCTCTGTGTGTGTGTGTGCGTAAACGAACACACACACATGTGTTTATATAAACATAAAGATTTGGATATTGATAGGCACAAGTAGTTGCAAATTACATCTAAATTTACTACGGCACTACGATTTATGAAGTACTAATTAAGAGAAGATTCCCTTATATTACGTTATGACTACTGCTCGGTGCACCGAAACCAAGTGCAGTAATTGAAGACCATTATATAGAAAATCTAGACACATATACACAAACACATACACACGCTCACACACAGGTAAACACTCATATATTCAGACACACGCATACACACATATGTAGTGGATACACAATCACGGACAAACACATACACACCTACATATATATTTGCATGTATATGTATATATATATATATATATATATATATATATATACACACATTAGTGTAGATGCTGCTCGTGTCGTCGTTGCTGCTCTTCTGCAGTACATTTTGTTCTTCATATTTTTTTTATTTTGCTATTGTTCGAAACAGTTTTTCTAATTTTTTTTTGCCCATCATTTATCAAGATAGCAGAACACGCCTTTTATTTCTTATGTATTTATTATCTTATATTTTTATCTACAAGATTATATTTCAAATTTTGTTTTTTCTCCCCGGTTTTTTTCTCAAATATTATTTATCGTATTAGCTGCATAGACTAAGAATAAAAAAAAAAGAAAATATATTACAAAAATTCTACGAATCAAGGAACAGGAATAATGTAAGATAAAAAGCAAGCAGTGTTACGTATTTTGTTTTGAATATTCACTAATGACTAAAGTGTTGCGATGAACGTACGTATGTATGCATATATATATATATATATATATATAATATATATATATATACACGTTTACATAGGTATACTTATATATATACAAATAAGTATATGTATGTATGTATGTAAGTACACATACTCATAAGTATATAGATACTTAGGAAACCATAGATATTTTGGACTAATGTTTAGTAAAACCTACGGCTTTAAATCTGCCCAGTGATACTGCTGTATACATACATAAATACATACATATATATGAGAGAGAGAGGTGGGGAGAGAGAATATAGCCGGGAAAGTTATTTCACTAGTGGTCTAAATAAATTGGCACGCTGTTTAAGTGCTATGATTGTTCATCTGTTGGATTCCAAGTTCACACCTGAAGTTAGACCTAGGGTTCCATATTAGGCTTCCGTATTTACAGGTATATATTAAAAGAAAAGAACAACAAAAACGAACATGTAGACCCTGCTAGAAAGAAGCCCTTCAAATATTATTTCATAATTCAACTCAATTATTCAATAAACAACTCGAAGAATTTTCTACATGTAAGCATAAGTTTTATATCTCCTTTAAATTCTTCCATAGGTCTAAATACAAGCAAAATCAATACACATAACAATTGCAAATGCATCTGCGATCGGTAAAATATACGTACATTTTTCCTTTCCTTTTCTTGTCTATCAACATAAGTATCTTTCTAACTCTGTATGCCCACGTGGACCATTTACACATAATCCATTACTTCAGCATGAACGCATCATTCTAAATACTGTCAAAATACTACCTGGATTTACCTAAGTTTATACATAAGGGCCTATACCTTTACGGAAGTACGGGCCAATCTCTATACCTTCTGGAAAAAGATTATCTATGAACCTTCTCTCCTGTCTGTATTTTGCGACTTCTACTCTTTATTTTTATATTTTATTCCTTATAAACAGTGAATTTCTCCGTCTGGAACTTTCAGACGTGTTCACTTTGTCTTTGATGACGGATTACCCAGTGTACGGATACGCTAGCTTATCACTTGGGATATCCCAGAAATAGCTGTAAGTTTTCAAATTTAACTTACCCTAAAATATTATAAATGACTTGAGATACTCGTCCTGTCTTGATTTTTGTTGTCCTTTTCCTCTAATATATGTATGAGTGTGTTTGTGTAACAAAAGGTGCTTCCAAAGAATTAATTGATGAAAGGAGATATTATATCACGTGAAAAAAATAATAAACGGAGGTGTTTCTACACTGATACAAATCATTCAGTTTTCTTGCATTGATATCAATAAATTTAATTTACTCTTCTATATTATGAGTATTACTTCCTTTATGTATTCTTTTGTGATCTATTTTTGCAACGATGAAATGTATTCTTATGTTCTGACGTCAAATACTCACACGTAGCGGTATGTATATAGTATGTAATTACATTGATGCACTTCCGATTTGCAAGGTAGTTTCGTAATATCTAGTAATTCAATTTAACTGAAGGAAATTATTCGATACTCTGACGCTAGGTGAACTTTCACTTATTGAATGAGAAATTCTTTCTTTGAAGTACGTCCAGGTTTTTGCAGTTTCACATTTTTGGATACATGGATATGTGCACTAAGAGAATGGCAAGCATTGCTTATTATAGAATAGCAATTGCAATGTTTCACTCGAGAGATATAGGAAGATCACACAAGATGAAGCGCAGAACGATAAATCCACGATATTTTTGCTCTTCTATTCTCTCTCTTTTTTATATTTTCTTAACTCTTTCTTTTGAATAGCGTGGGCTCGAAACGTAAAATATATTTTCGCTTCCAGAAAGTCAAACTAATACACCTGCTTGTTGTCCATACACCTGTCTTCGTCATTTGTATTTCTATAAATTTCTACTATATATATATGTGAGGGCGTGTGCGTATGTTTACATATAAGTATATATATACATTTCAGTATATATATTGTATATATATATGAACACACACATACATACATTATATATATATATATATATATATATGAAGACATACATACATACACACACACACATATATATATATATATATATATATATATATATTAACACACACATACCATATATATATATATATATATACATATATATATACATATATATATATATATATCGGTTTAAAGCCCTTTCAGTCATTAATGACAATAGGAACCTAGAAAGTTCCCCTACGAGGCAGAAGTCCGGGCAAGGTTGTGTATGGAAGACCAGCTGTTGCCCATGTGAACCACCCTCCCATCTCCCCTACCAATGGGGTCCAAGGAAAGGGCAAATGCCGATCCAGTTTTGCACTAGTGACGTCACAACTCATTTCTATAGGAGAGTGAAGAGGAGGAGCGTGAAATAAATTGTCCTGCTGAAGAACGCAAAACCCAGTCCGGTCTGGGAATCGAACTTAGTACCTCGTGATTTTGATTTCGACTCTCTAACCACTGAGCCATAAAAACTACTATTAGTCTTAAGTTAGAAATGTGTATTTATACAACCTAACATCTCAGAAGCCTGAGTTTTCGGTATTCCGGCACTGTGCAAAACTGCTAGTTATTGAATATCTCTAATATACGTGTGGTATGAAGAACCTAGTTATGACGCAAATTATATATATTCCCCGTATCAATCAAGAATTAGATTATATGTAGCTTCATCGTCGTTCATGTATTTGAAAATAGATAGTTATAGGTAAGGAGAATAATGATCGCTATTATACACACACACACACACCTATAGATTGATATATATGTTTATATATATATATATATGTATATAGATATGTGTGTGTGTTTGGGATTTTGTTTGTGACTGTGGGTATATGTGCACGTGTATGTATATATATATATATATATATATATTATATATTCGACAAAAGCATATACCATATCCAAGGCTGTGAGGAGTTTTCAGGACATTTATAAGGAACAAGATACAGTATTACAGCTGTTTCTGGGATATTATGGATATCATTTGATCCAATACGATGTGAGAGAGGTAAATGGAAAAGGAGGAGATAGAGAAAATAGAGGGAAATAAGAGAATGAAAGTGGAAATATCATATAAAATATGGTAGTTTGGTGTATATATATATGTATGTATATATACATGTATGTATATATATATATATCAACAGGATCAGTTATAATACTATTCTACAGCCATAACAACAATCCAACATACCTCCATCATCAGCTGCCCCACGGATATCTTTATGGTTTCGATACTTGGGTAGTACCATTCAATTCGTCGGATTCAGCAGCACTAGAATAAGTGTTGTTTGGGAACAAGCAGACCACGCACATAGTAACACACACACACACACAAACACATTTATACATATATACACACACACACACACACATATATACATATATATTTATATGTATGTATGTATATATATATATATATTATATGTATGTATATATGAAGATATGGGATGGAGGGAGAGATGGATATATAGAAATATATAATGTATAGTTTAGCTGAACGAAAGACAAAATCAGTTCGATTAATAGATACGTAGATAGATAGATACACACATATAAACATATATATATGTATATACACACAAACACACACACACCACCACATATAATATAATATATATATATACACATATACATAGATATATACATACATACATATAACAATATATATATATAATATATATATATATATATATATATACAGACAGACACCCTCGTACACACCACATATATACTGATAGATCCTCTTATGTGTACACGATTCGATTTTTGCCTCAATTTTGTTAACTGCTCATTAATATATGTATAAAATAACAGGAAAAATTCATATCTAAAGTAATTTACTCAAAAGCAAATAAGAGGCAAAATATTAATATCAAATATATTAGTTTTTGGTGCATTTCAGTTGCATTTCTGAGTAAAATGATGTTTATGATATTATTGTATATTATAATATAATATAATATATCATATAATACAGGCAATCGCATTCGCGCGCGTGTATATTACACACATCCACATTATATTTATATTATTATATATATGATATAATATATATATAGATATATACAGACATCCATATCTATATAGATTCCCATATACATATATAAATACATACATATACACACATATTATTATATGTATATGTTGTGTATATCTATCTATCTATCTCTCTCCATCTCTCTTATATATATGTTATATAGATATATATATTATATATATATATATATATGTGTGTATAATATATATATATAATGTATATATATATATATTATATATATATATATATATGTGTATATTATATTATATATAGTATATATATGTATGTTGTATATCTATCTATCTATCTATCTATCTCTATCTATATATATATATATATGTATATATAATGTATATGTATGTGTATATCTATCTATCTATCTATCTAGATATATATATATATATATATATATATGTATTATATATATGTATATGTATGTGTATATCTATCTATCTATCTATCTATATATATATATATATATATATGTGTAATATATTATTTATATGTATGTGTATATCTATCTTTATCTATATATATAATATATATATATATATATATATATATCTGATATACTTAATGACTCGTATTGATTTCTATTCAATTACATTTAAGTCGTAATAAAGTGAATAGGAATAAATTGAATTACAAAAATGCTGATACAAATTATAAGGATACCTAGCCATTAAAAAAAACCCAAAAACTATCAAACAATCAAAACATAAATGAAAAATATAGAATTAATTTTGCGAGCATCAAATATATTGAGAAATTGAAATGAGGTTTTATAAGGAATCGTGTGGTTGTTCACTTCTTTGAATTCAGGAGAGTTTAAATATACTTTAATAATCAGGAATATATTCAAATCTAAATGCATCTTATCATACACATGTGTATGTATGTATGTATGTATTTATGTATGTAAGTATGTATGTATGTATGTATGCATGTATGTGTATACATATATAGATAGATAGATAGATGCCCGCACACACACACACACATATATATATATATATATATATATATATATATATATATATATTATATATATATATATATATATCTGTGTGTGTTTGTGAGTGTATGTTTATTATTGACAGTATATCGCCCAGATAAACGGAACTTGTAATGCCCTGCTGGGCACAATGTGATTCTACGAATTGTGTTAGCTTTTGGATAACGTCACCCTGCTTGATATATGTGTAGGGCAACATTCCTCTTGAACGGAACGCCAGTCCCTCGCATTTTCTGTCATTTCTAGCTCAGCAGAATTGCACAATGTAATATATAATACATATAAATATAGCTTGCTTCTCAACCACAGGGTTTCACGTTCAGTCCCACTGTGTGATATCTTGGAGGAGTGCCTTCTACTGTAGCAACGGCCGACCAAAGCCTTGTGAGTGGTTTTGGAGGAAGGAAACTAATAGACTGATATACACTTAAGTATGTATGTATGTATGTATGTATGTATGTATGTATGTATGTATGTATGTATGTATGTATGCATGTATGTATGCATTTATCTTCTTTTGTTTCAATTCTGAATATAATAATAAACATTTTTTTTCGCATCAGATTCATCGTGACAATTTACATTCTCAGGATACTTCATATTGTTTAAATTCAGAATCAATGTTTCTGAAATTGAGTGCAACATTGCATATTAGTTTAAATCGTAACCTCGTTTGTGAATACATTTTAACTAACAGTGAATATTGAAGTCAATTCCTATGGGATTTGCCCCAAGTCTGTGTTATAAACTCGAAATGTATTTGGATTCACATTATTTCCTTGTTCTCTGTTGAATGATAATCTAATCTCGCTATCATGTGATTTGGGGTTAGATTAGGATTTTCTTTGGAGCAGTTAGATTTAGGGAGACACATTCAGGAATACTACTTCAGAGTAGATTTAAGTTTTCATGTCATCTAAAATTGTATTATGATTGAAATAATAATTTTAATTATATAAAAGATAAATTGTGCATTTAGATATAAGATCTGGTGTATTCATCGCATTTAAATAAACGACATATATTCACAGAAAAAAAGTACAAATATGTACAATGTATATTTATAGTGCTATTTACACTAGCGTCAACATACAGATATTCAGAAGTACTCTAAGTTTCAAATTATACTCTTATCAAACACAGTCGCATATCTAGATTCTTTAACACAGAATTTGATATATATTTTCTTGCATGTTCGAATAATCTATTTCTGAAATATATCTTCATTCATTGTGGCTAAGATGACAATAAATTAACTCTAACAGTAGGGAGCAAGGCAAAATGCCTGGCAGTATATAGTTTTTTCTCCTAACATTTTGACCTGAAATCCTGCTGAGTTCCACTCTATCACTGATCATTCAGCAGTTCAATAAAATACATATTAGTCTAATATTGGATGACATCAAATCGACTACATTACTGATATTGTGCCAAAGAATGAAATCTTTATATTTTCTGCTCTCCTGCGGAGCTACGTGATAGATTTTAAGTAGGACAGACTGTCTACTTCACAATTCTATAAAGGCTGAACTAGTGGCCAGCATTTAGCGAGATTTACACGTCTTTCTGAAGAAACAAAATGGTCAATTAAAACTATATGGCGCCATATTCTAAGTATCTCAGGATTTAAGTTTTAATGTAGCCAGTTCTAGTTTTGGTGCATCAGGTTTATCAGTTTGCTTAACGTTTTAAAATCATCTTTTTCGCTTTTAAAGCAGCGTTTTCTGTTTTCTCTTATACCCAGGAACAGGGATATTTCCAGTACCCTATACAATGCCTAATTTTTCCCAGACGAAAAATCAAATAATGACATAGGACAGATAATAGAACGCGTAAGCTAATTCATTCACGTTACAATAATACAAATAAATACGTGTGGAATCGGAAAATGACATTCACTTGGTCAGATGAGTGGAAAGCTGCAAATATATAATCAATGGGAACACCAAGAAATGCTATGAAATGAAGCAACATAAAAAGTTTGAATAGTAAACAAAATATATTTAGAGAAAGAGCATTTAATTTGACGGCTACGTTTCATGGGTATAGTTCCACTGATCGTGAGAAACAAATATCGATTGCCGCGTTTGGAGCCTACAATTTTAAGTGCAAGCGTCAAGTGAATACATGTAACATGCTTTTGCACACAATGCTGCAACGTTTACAGTCGATAATTTTAAGTGCAGGTGTTAAGGAATACATACAGCAACATGAGAATGCTGAAATAATTGAATATTTTAACCCCACAACAATTTAGGCCAAATTTCCTTAATCAGTTAAACAAGAACATCTTGCGGTTTGCTTGAATGGCCTTGGTGAAGATTTATTATTCTCAACCCATCCTTCGTGCATATTCCAACTCTGTATAAAATTTCAAGAAAATCGGTTGAAAACTTATAAAAGGTATGGCAGAAAATAACATTCATATGAGAATTTGCTTTGAAATATCCTATTGATTTTTTGTTGTTGTAGAACCGCTGATGATTAAAACTTATCGATTCTTACGAAATTCCAAGTACGTAAATGACCGCATTGGCATAAGACCCCCCACACGTGTTGAGTTTCATCAAGATCGATTGTAGAGTCGCGGAGGAGTTAAAGTAACAAATTCACAACCACACATAAACACACACCCAATGATGGATAACAAGTCCTGACTTTCTCAAGTTAGTTGAGGCCCACATGAGAATATCCACTGCCTTAAAAGACTGATATATGATCTTAAACCTTCTAAAAGAGTTAAGGTTCATTTAGTGACTTCATACAAATCTGAACTCCAAAAGTATTCGCAAGTTAAGAGGGGATTTTCTGATAATTTCAACCTTGTATATAAGCAGTCGTTTGTATAAATGTAGTTTGATTTTCAGTATATCTGAGGTTATGCATGAAATATTAAATAGAAAATGCTTGAGAAATAAAATGTACTTACCTATTCAAAGCCTGAAATGCTCGGGAATTAAATCAACGAATTGAAACAATAAGTTTTAGCAAATGAAAACGATTCGTATTGAAATGCAGAATTAAATTAGCAAATGCAAATGAGATTACCGTTAATAAGATGTATGTTTATACCCATGAAACATTTTTCGTCAATATAAAACCTATATTAATGGGGAGGACCAGTTTGACAAAAAAAAAAAAAAGAAAAATAACCAGAGTCTGGTAGCGAACCAATGTCGCCGTCATTTTTGTGCATGTGCATAGAAAAATCTATTTGCCTCAACACATCTGTGGTGAATATTCCATCTGTATATGAAATTTCAAGAAAATCGGTTGAAAACTCTAAAAGTCATGGCAGAAAATAACATTCATATGAGAATTTGCATGGAAATGTCCTCTTGATTTTTGAAAAATAGTTGCTGATTAAAAATTATAATTTTTTTTGAAATTCCAAATGCGTAAATGACCGCATGGGCGTAAGCCCCCCCCCCCCCCACACACACATTTCAAGTTCGGTTGGATAGTCTCGGAAGAGTTAAAGTAACAAACTCACAAAAACACACAGAGCCACAAACAAACAGAAATTGCCATTTATGTATGTAGATTTGTTTTTAAGAAAGAATCCTTTTTCCGTAAAGATAAAATGTTTTCCTAGCAGTGTCAGATGCACTTAGGTTCACCTTCTTTGATTTGGATACATTATGTTGCCTCGGACTGAGACTTACGTTGTAAGCAAAAACGGATAGTAGGACACTGTACAGAAAAGAAGAACGTTATATTAAGTATACTTATTACCTAAGGCCTACTCAGAATCTGTGTGCCACGGATGTACCCGAGAATTACGCTAAATTTATACGTATCTGTGGAATTCTCGGCCACCTGAACGTTAACACATGCGCATTTAATTAATTACTCAAACCACCAAATCCTCGATGTCAACTGATGAAGACTGATTTCTCATACAATCATACAAATGCATACGTTCTATAAACAGCATACATATATAATATATATATATATATATATGCATGTATGTATATATATAATATATATTAATATATATATATATATATATATATATATACATATATATATATAATATATGCATGTATATATATATATGCATGTATATATATATATATATATATATATATATAATATATATATATATATATATATCTATATAATGTAGTATATTATATATATATATATTATATATATAATATATATATATACCATAATACAACTCGCGACCTCATACTTGCGGAGCGAACTTGCTAGCCATTACGCCATCAGCTTAGATATGTACACACAGCATGCAGAAGCTTAATCGATAGAATCTGAGGAATAAATCTTGTTTCAGAGATTTTATGATATTTGTTGGAGATTCAAGTGTGTAGGAATAGGAGCTGTTGGTCTGTATGTGGATATTTTGGGAGCTATATGAACTATCAATATGTGCATCAGAGACAAACGCACAAATAGTGCTTCGTATCTCTAAATGATTGATTAATTTTGGTGGTGTTTTGGAAAGCTGCGAATCATAACACTCGAATATAAATAACGAAATGGAAAGAATATTTGTTGAAAAGAAAACATAACTGGGAAAAAACGAGCAGTACGATACGTTGTGCTTTCTATCAAATACACACACAAAAAGAAACACAAAACCTTCAATATTTGGCGTTGAAACCTCTAGCGTATGGTGGGTATTAATTTAACGTTGACATACATACATTCGTATATACATATCTATCTACCAACTTGTCTATATATGTATGCATTTATGTATGTATGTATGTATGTATGTATGTATGTATATATATATATATTTATATATATATATATATATATATATCCAAAATCTGTGTGTATGTATATATATATTTATTTATATATATGATAATTTTATATGATATATATATATATACTTTATATAGATGGTATATATACATATATATTACACACACACACACATATATATATATATATATATATATATGTGTTTGTGTCTGTGTGTGTGTGCGTGTGTATCTCTCCCCACTCTCTCTCACTATGTATATATATACACAAATATGTACATATATATTTATATATACTTGTATATTTTCACGCTTATTTATGCATAGATGCATATATATGTATATGTACATATGTATATACACATATATATATATATATATATATATACACATATACATATATAAATATATACACATAACTATATATAATATATATATATATATATATATATATATAGCAAATATATATAAATATAGATATGCGTATGTATCTGAAGTGTATATTTTTTATATTATTTTAAGCGAGTGTAATGCTCACGGCGGAACTAGTATCGACATTAATAAGTATTATGTACATAAAATGACAGAACGAAAAGAAGGAAGTAAACTACAGGAAAATAAACACTTTGATTGATGATTTATTGACAAACTGAATGATTGATAGATACGAACAAACATTGTGCATGGAATACGTACAGAAATACGTACAGCCACACATACACACACATGTTTAACTCTCTCTTTACTCCTACAGCGTATATATTTGTGAGTGCGTGTGTGTGTGTCTGCGTTAAGCAGCGACACGTGCATGCGAACATACAAATACACCCATATACCCTCATACAGACACACTTAGGCAGAAGTAGAAACATCTATTTATGTGTCTAACCATCTTCCCATATATATATATATATATATATATATATATGTGTGTGTGTATGTATAATATATATTGATATATGTAATATATACATATATGTGTATATATATTTATATATATTATATATTATATATATATATAGATATATACAAATGTATATATCTATATATGTGTGTTTATATATATATATATATATATATATAATATATATATATATATATATATATTAGTGAATAATATGCACAATTGTATAAACGTATGCTTATTAATGTGTATATGTACGTAATTAGGTAGATTTATACACACGTATCGATCTCTCTATCTATCTATGTCTCTCTCTCTCTATATATATATATATGCATATATACATATCGGGATGGATTCTAAGAATCTTCAGAACAAGGGACCAGGAAACTATTCTGATCCTATGGAGGACATTTCTTCTTAGCCCTTTGGACGGCTACTCTGAACTGTGGTCACCTTATAGTATCAGACTAAGAGCGGAACTTGAGGCGGGTCAGCGATGCTATATAAGGAAGATTACGTCAATGGAACAGTGAAAACCTCATTAAAATGTAAGTACAACAGACTTGATCTGATGATTTGAGATAGAGAAGAGAAACTGTGCACAGTTGTAGAAATTAGCTACCCATCAGATGTTAACATAAAGCTGATGATCAGAGAGAAAGAGAACATTTATGCTGAACTATTGCGAAATCTGCAGTTACTCTATCACGATGACAAATTCATAGTTATACCTGTAATTATTGGGGCCCTTGGATATGTAACACACTGACTAAATACCAATCCTGAGAATTAAGCTTCTCAAAACCTGGAAGGAGAAAGTGAATTCGAAGCATATAGATCCAACCCATCAATGGAACCGTAAAAATCTGTAAAACTTTCCAGAAGTTTAACTTTTAAGTAAGTATATATGAGCATGCCAGATACGCAAGTATATGCATAGAATGCATATATAAAACAAAATATACATATTTGGTCAAATACATACATAAACACATACATACATACACTGAAAGAAACAAAAAGCTGTTGAAATTCCAATGAAGGAGCCTGGGATCTGGATTAGAAACCGGTTCTTTCTCTATTGGCAGGAAATCTTGAAATAAACTGAATGACATACATCCATACATACACACGACTGTTTTACGTCTATCATCTTTTCTTGAGATACTTTAGGTCATTTGAAACAAGAACCTTCTGAAGCACGTTCAACTCGTTCCAGCGTTTGACACGTTCATCTTAAATATTTGTCGCGTACTTTGTTATTCGGTAAATGTGAATCGTATAGATTTCTGCTCTACACTTTAAGAAATATCAAAAATATAACCAAAAATTCACGTCATTAGCCAGCCCTGTTTTTGTATCTATTTATTGTTCACTAGCAGTATCGCCCGGCGTTGCTCAGGTTTGTAAGGGAAATAACTATAAAGCATTTGTAGAGAGTTATAGCCAAAAAATAGCAAAAAAATGGAAAAAAATGATGGTAAATTTTTTGAGAGTTAAAAAGGTGGAGTTGCGTCCCCTAGACAGTTTGTGGTTTGTGTTTCTGATTCTCGACCCCATGTCGAATTTAGCGATATTTTTCAGAACTGGGTGAACTTTTCAAAATTTTCGCTGCGTTAGTTTTGAATTATGACATTGGGCTATGTGTGTGTCAAGTTTCATCAGAATCGGTTGAAAGCCGTGGTCAGGGTGAGGGTACAAGCAAACAGACACACAGAAACACGCACAGACAAACTGCCGTTTATATAGAGAGAGATGATACTCTTGCCCTCCTTCAATGCTTCCCTTATTAATGTTGTCTCATCCAGGTTTATTGAGTAACGTAGTGTGTTCAGTCAACTTGTAGATAAATATTTATTTTTACACAGTCACACACACATACATACATACACACACACATACATACATACATACATACATACACACACACATATATATATATATATATATATACTATTTACTCTGTCTTTACTGTGTTACTTGTTTCAGCCATTTGGGTGTGTCCATGCTGGAGCACCACTTTTAGTCGAGCAAATCGACCCCAGGGCTTATTCTTTGTAAACCTAGAACTTATTATGACTGTCTCTTTTGCCGAACCGCTTAGCTACGGGGGCGTAAACACACCAGCATCAAACGATGTTGGGGGGACAAACAGACGCACAAACATATGAACACACACACACACACACAACACACACACACACACACATATATATATATATATATATACATATATACTTCTTTCAGTTTCCGTCTACCAAATTCACTCACAATGCTTTGGTCGGCCCGAGGCTATAGTAGAAGGCACTTGCCCAAGGTGGTTCGGGTTCGTAAGGAAGCTACTTACTACACAGCTACTCCTATGCCTAAATATATATACACACATATTATATATATATTTTGAATATTAGATATATATATATATGCGCATGTGTATGTGTGGGTGGGTGCTTGTGTGTTTCCTACACTGTTCTACAGTATGCGCCCTTGATACACGTATACACATTTTCTTTAACCTCTAGTGTGGATTTATCATACATTTCTAGCAATAATCAAAAAGCATTCCAGTGAAAGCAAAATATTCTTCTTTTCATTCGAAACTTTGTTTATCTCGGCCTAAACCATACGAATAGAAAATCTAACCTCTATTTCTAGCTGATCGAACGAGTCTATAGAGGACTATTTGTTGGTTTATTCAATAATTTGTTTATTTCTAAAGTGGAAGTCGGTATTTGTACAATATACCCCAAATGAATATGCAGCCTGCAGTTATTCTTGAGTATCATCATGTTATGATTTAACAAGAAACCTCAGCATAATCAAAACTGATTACATATTAGATCAAACTTGAGTTCACTGCCTTCGAGAATTTCACTGATATTTGTTCATATTTTACTCTCTCTCTCGCTCTTCCTCGCTCTCTCTCTCTCTTCCCCAATCCTACTTTCTGTTTTCCTGCATGCTCCATGTTATGTTCCTCTTTTGCGATTAATCATTATTTACCGAGCTACCAGTCTGAATACATTTATTCGAGTGTGTGTGCGTGTGTATTTCTGTGTTTGTATGCGTATGGTTATGTGTATGTATGGGAGTTCTGTGTGTGCCCACACATACGTACATGCATATATATTATATTTTATCTTCATATATACATATATGAATTTATGTTTAAATAGATATCTACATTTATTTCACACACACACACACATATATATACACATACACACTATGCACACTCACGACACGCATTAATAAGCGCATACAAATATATTGCATAAATATATGAATATATGTGCGTATGTGTGTGCACATACACACGACTACTCTCTCTCTCTCTCTCTCTCTGTATATATATATATATATGCACGAGTGAAGTGTATTTTTCTATTTTTGTATATATAACAGTAGTCTATGATCGTGTAGTCTGGTCTAATGAGACTTTTGAAAAATGTACTAGATAAATGTATCTTATACACACAAACGCACGCACACACTAACGCGCCTTCACGTACACACATTCGCACACACACGCACGCGCATACACACAATCTGTGGAGATAAAATTATCTCCACAGATTTTCTATTGGGTTCAGAGCGAGTTCATAGGATGGATGTGGTGCTGATGATAGCGCATTGACTCTCGAAATATGGATATACACCGATTACTTATTATTTCTATGCTTCTATTTTCGATTATACCGTTTGGATTGACGTATTCGTATACAAAGTAGTGTAACATTCAGTCCTGGCTCTAAACCAATTAGAAAATATGTAGAGATAATGTTAATCAGGAAACAAAACTCACTGCTAACACGAAAGAATATCATTGGTTGCGAAAGTAAATACAGTGTTCTGGCTTGCAATTTGTATACATACATATAAATATATATGCATATATCTATCTATCTATATATATATACAAAAATATATATATGTGTGTGTGTCTATGCATGTATATACATTTGCATATATTATATATATATATATATAAAACATTATTGGTGAATTGAAGAAATGGAGCTGAACGCAGATTGAACAGAAATCCTTTCGAAACACGTGTAGAATGAAATAAAACGATTTCTGTTCAATCTGCGTTCAGCTCCATTTCTTCAATTCACCAATAATGTTTTAATTTCAATTATCCGCACCAACGCACGGTTGCAACGCCAGATGGTTTGTACCTCCAACCGTGCTGTTCACTGCTGTGATTTTTGCTACTAAGGTATCGTTAAACTTTTGATTAATCTACTACAAGATTATCATCTTCTATTTCACATAATATATATTATATATATATATATATACATGTATATACACACATAGATACATACATATATATATATATATATATATATATACATATATACACATACACACACACAACAACACACACAACACACACACACATATATATGTATATATACACATATATGTATATATACTCATATATGTATATATACTCATTTACTTGTTTCAGTCGCTTGACTGCGACCATGCTGGACCACCCCCCTAAATTGTTTTAGCCGAACAATCGATCACAGGACTTATTCTCTGTGAGCCTAGTGCCGCTAAGTTACGGGTACTTATCGGTTATCAAGCGATGGCGAGGGGACAAACACAAACGCATAAATATATACTTTCAGTGTCCGTCTACCAAGTCCATCTACAAGTCTTTGGTCAGCCCGAGGTTATAGTAAAAAGTAATTGCCCAAGGGGAATTCAGTGGGACTGAACCTGTGCCCATGTTATTGAGAAGCAAGGTTCTCACCACACAGCCATTCCTGCGCCTGAATATATATTACTTGGAAAACTTTAAGAGAGCGTTTAAATATTGGGTTCTAATTTTGGTACACGGCTAGGATTTTCGCGAGAGAGATGAGCTCATGCCATTTAAAGAAATTATGATGTTTGTGAAGATATGTGGGATGGGAAAAGAGGTAATTCCGCGAGTGCTTGTGCGCATGTGCAAGTGTGAGCATGAGTGTGTAGTTTAGGTTAAATACAGTTTGAGTTAGATTACTTTCTTTAAATTTTTTTATGAAATTATAATAGAGAGGTGATTTTAAACAGAAATCTTTGTGCTTGTGACAAATCCTTTAAAATACAAATAACAAAGTCTATTCCGAAGGCGTGATTCTTCTGGTTTTTTAAATCTGATTTGCATATAGATTTTACGTTAAAACCCAGTTTGTACAACGTGAATTAGCAATTATTTTACTTTGAAGCCAATTTTTAAGTTGTTATACTCGACTCTAAACCTAAATAAAGGCAAGAGTAAATTTGTTTGACTTTTCCATTATTAATTTCCTCTTTGTTTTGATATCTTATGTATATATTTACATATATTGTAGGAAACATTAAATGCAATTAACTTTTGATAGTATCCTTTATGTAGCTTTTGTCTTAAATATATTAAATATTCCTTTCTCATCTAAGCCTCATTAAATTCTAATTTTGTTTGTATTATGGAATATCGTAATGTTGTGCATCAATGAAAACACTATTTTTTAAACCCTAAATTAGATTCTCTAATCCGCTTAATTAAAAAACGAGGAACCCGTATATTTCATATTATTTTATCCTCTTAGGACGGGATATTCTGCATTCTACGAATAATAGGTTTTATAAAAACTGGCATGATTTCAAACAATATACGGATGATTTTTCAGTTAAAAATTAAATTATTAATTAAAATAGGAAATTTTATTTATTTTTCTAAAACAATGTAATCTCAGCTCAGCAATAGCTCTGAATTAATTAATATACAAATATTGATTAAAATATGAACCTTTAATTTTTTTTAGGAAAACCTATCAAATATCGTCTTAACACTAGCTTGTATTTTGATTGATATTGAATGGTTTCTGTTACGAATGCACCCGTTAATTTCCAGATATAATTGGTCAGATTTCTAATCTTTTAAGCCCTTAGAGTAATACTCTAAACCGGATATCTTACACCAACCTTCCAAAATCAAACACTAGTTAGTCAGATTTGTTTTGGCAAAATAATAACAAACTGCATTTCCTCCCAAACATCATACGTGTTACATAAACACATTTCTGTCGAATATTATTGATTCTCTATTTGTCTGTAACAGAAAATAAAAATACAACTATAATCAGTACTCTTTAAACTAAATATGAATATACCACTTATATGAGGAGATACGCAGATATTTTTTCATAGCTGTTTCAAATAATCTGTGGACGGTTTCTTTTAAAATGCATACTATGTTAGTAGGAGCAACCATCATCAAGTTCATTTAAGTGTTGCAACCAGTGGTTGGAGTGACACTGTATAGGCTATGGCAGTCAGCTGTCGTCATTGGTCTCCATTCTCTGCCTAGCGTTTTAGGGTCACGTTCTTGTGACTTATCCATTCCCCGTTGAATTGCCTGCTTGCTTCTATTTCACCCTACCACAACGGAATAATGGATTTGGATAGGAAATAAGAATAATACTAAGGCAATATTATTCGTAGCATATAGGCGTAGGAGTGGCTGTGTAGCAAGTAGTTTGCTTGAGAACCACATGATTCCTGGTTCCGTCCCACTGCATGGCACCTTGGGCAAGTGTCTTCTACTATAGCCTCGGGCCGACCAAAGCCGTGTGAGTGGATTTGGTAGACGGAAACTGAAAGAAGCCCGTCGTATATATATATATATATATAATATATATATATATATATATATGTATGTATGTGTGTATGTATTGTGTGTATACATTACTGTGTCTGTGTTTGTCCCCCTCCAACATCGCTTGACAACTGATGCCGGTGTGTTTACGTCCCGTAACTTAGCGCTTCGGCAAAAGAGACCGATAGAATAAGTACTAAGCTTACAAAGAATAAGTCCTGGGCTCGATTCGCTGGACTAAAGGCGGTGCTCCAGCATGGCCACAATCAAATGACTGAAACAAGTAAAAGAATTCCAGTGATGGATCGGATCTTTCTTCTTTCTGCTTTTGATGTATGTATGTATGTATGTATGTATGTATGTTTGTATGTATGTACGTATGTATGTATGTAAGCATGAATGAGAAATTACGACAGACACAAATTCATATTATTAGTTTCTACGTTTCATTATTAGCGCTGCTTTGACACCATCATTTCAAAGATATTGAAAGTCCACAACGGTTTATGCAGAATGGTTTATGGTATTAATTTACGAAGAACTAAAGCTATTAGTTTTCTGTTAGTTAATGCGATAAAGCGTTCCTTAATTATCCCTTCTGGTTAAGCATCCAAATACACTCGGAAAATCCAGTGCAGGATTCCTAGTAACCATGATGGTGAAACGCAGGAACTAATAATATAAAATTGTTTATCGCTGTTTGTCTCACATTCGCTCTATATTTCGTAACTAATAATACTGTTAAGTATATTAGTTGCTTAACCACTATAATGGAAGTTGGCTCGACTATGATAAACTATGTGGTGCAATAAGCTTAACAGTAGAAGGCGTACTTCGCCTTGTACACAGAAGATGCACTACACAATCTATATGCTCATGCACAAAAGTTCACTTGTGCGAATAATTATGATTGTATTCATATATGTATAGATGTATTCCTTTCTGTCTGTCTGTCTGTATGTACGCATGTGTGAGTATATGCATCTATGTGAATGTTTGAACGTCCATAAATGTTCATGTGTATTTGTACTTATCTAGCTCATTAAACATACATTGCGTGCGTGCATTTGTACTCTAAGAGAAACAATGATAGAATTGTAATCGTGACTGTGGAAGTGGAGATGTTGATACTGACGGAGGCTAGAAGAAGCGGGGAAATTGTTATGATTGAATGGTTGAACTAATCACTGAAATGATGGATAGCTGGACTGAATGGATGGTTAGGTGATGGCGAATTGTATTCATATTTCTCCTCTTACACACATCCTCCTCTTACTACACCTCTTCAATAAATTTCAATCATTAGCATTTAAACGTGTGTTGCTAGTCGTGCTGATTTCTTTTTTTTTTCTCTTTTAAAGTGAGTTTTTGTTGCTGCCGGTGTGTCTGTGTTGGTACGCCTTTTAATTTGTATTTGATATTGTTCTGGTTTAGGGTTATTGCTCTTTTCTACTGTTTAAAAGTAGTAGTAGCAGCAGCAGTAACAGTAATAGTAGTAGTAGTAGTAGTAGTAGTAGTAGTAGTAGTCGATGTAGTAGCAGTAGTAGTAGTAGTAGTAGTAGTAGCAGCAGCAGCAGCAGTAATAGTAGTCGTAGTAGTAGCAGCAGCAGTAATAGTAGTCGTAGTAGTAGTAGTAATAGTAGTAGTAATAGTAGGCATAGTAGTAGTAGCAGCAGTATTTGCAGTAATAGTAGCAGCAGCAGCAGCAGCAGCAGCAGTAGTAGTAGTAGTAGTACTAGTAGTAGTAATGATAGTGATGATGATGAAGATGATACTCCTTTTTAATATTGGCACAAAGCCTGAAATTTGGGGAGAGGGGTTTAAGTTGATTGTATTGATCCCAATACTCAACTGGCACTAAATTTATCGACCCAGAAATGATGAAAGGCGAAGTCTACTTTCGTAGAATTTGAACTCAGAATGTAACGGCAGACGGAATACCGCTAAGCATTTCGAAATTTGAAAAAAAAAAAACAGAAATTGTTTTCATCATCGTATCTAAAACGATGACTTCAAATTGAAAATGAAGCCTGGAGTTATTTCTACGCAGCAGCCTCAAATATAAAATTGAAATTTAAAAAGTAATGCTTTCTCCTTTATTATCGGATTCCTTTTATTAAGTGCAATAGTATTTATCTCCCTTGCTAACTTGACCAATGAATGTAATCTAACGTCACTAATATGGTTTTTTCCTGGTAATTTTATCCAAACGTTTTGTTGCTATTTATTCTTTTGAAAGTACGTGTTAAGTGCCAATTTATGGCTGTATCGTGTAATTTTCAATTCACTTAGAAACATTCTTTTACGTATGAATTAAAATGGATTGAGAGAGCTTAAATATCTTATCGGTAAACGCAAGATATTTTCTAATAAAACTGCTGAGAATGTTCATAGTTCATATTGAATCCATGACATTCTACACTGCATGATGTTTTCCGCTCTAGAATATCCTCGATCACTGACTTAAATGTCGAACGTCGAGTAGTCTAACATCTTAAGTACAGTGGACGGACAAATGTTTAAAATTCCATGCCTTATTTTATCCAAATATGTTGAATTTATCAATGCAAAATGTTGCTGTTGCTATTGTATTTGTAGTTGCTCTTTTTGTTCTTCAATCTTCAACGAACAGAATTACAGTAAAGTGCATTGAAAACTTTTTCTACCTAGGTTTCTCTTGGATTGCAACTGTCTTCAAAGTCTTGCCATTCAATATTTTATGAGGTATGAATACCAAATTTGAGGAAATGGTACTGGTATATTTGTTTGCTCGCTTTTGTGTCTTAAAAGTACCAACATAGATGTTCACAGGTTGGCTTCATGAAGGTTAATTTTCAAACCAAAACTTTTGAAATGCGCGATGATCATTTAAGTAAATCCCAATATCTCAATATACATGTGTTTTAAGCATTTGAGAAGACCGAAATGATTTATTCCTCTTGAATCACCATTTAGGAATATTTCATTTACACTGCGAACTGAGATATTACACACAGTCAATGAATCTACATTAAGTTCACTTCTTTTACACAACAGTCGAGCCTTGATCCTTTGTTTATCATAAGAGCAGTTATGGGCATCTTGAGCACTTGGCTAGATCTTATCAAATTGACCTGTTATCGTAAACAATCTAATCCCGAACATTTCGTATTTTATACACACAGAATGTGTCTCTTACTCTGTTATGTAATGTGTTTCAATTTCTTAATAGATGAGAAGCTATTTTGATAAAAGTCTTATAGCTATTTCTTGTAGAACGAGAATTTAAGACACAAGTCCAAAAATTAAATGTGAAAGAACAGGTGATTAAATCATTCACACTACAAATTACTGTTTACAGGTATCGAAGCCAGAATTATAAAAGTAGATATCTTTACACTAGAAAGGTGTTAAAAACTTTACAGTTTTACAAAATACAAGGAACATGTAACAACTGTAATATTGATTACTTGTAATCACCATAGTTGAGATATGCTTTGCGACAAAACTTGTCCCTGACAGTTGATCAGTGGAATTGTCAAAGCAGTTTTTCACATTTTTGTTTCATTTTACACCTGCGACTATAATATAGCGAATACTTATCGAAAATTGATTTTACCAACGGAAATTCTCGCCAATAGTGGTGGTGGTAGTATGTAGATACATACTTCTTTGATTATATATTCTTGATGGCAACCTATTCTCTACAGAAGTTCCTAGTAAACTTACGCGATTAACCCTGGTTTATAGAAGGCTTATATAGAAAACAAGCATGGTGGACATATACTGCCGATACGTCGCGAAAATCCATTGGTCCGTTTTAATCACTGTTTCATTGTTATTTCTGTCGTTTTTGCCATGATTGATTTGTAGACGAAGCAATGAACATATGACCAAAGAAAAGTCGAGCTGTAGATAACATCTCTATTTGTATATCTAAAACTATATTGTCCAACTTGCTCCTTCATTTTAGAGACGCTGAAATCTTTGTTTTTTTTTGTTTGTATCAGCAGGAGAGTTTCGTAAGTCTCTTTATTGATTCATATCAACTGATAAAGAGATGAGTTGAAATCACCACAAATCAAACGAAGCTAGTACTTCATAACTATTTACGACATTTTTTTTTTATATTACAAAGATCAATGTGTTCATTTTAGCTTTATATAAGCTAAGTCGATAAAATATGAACCATGATTATTATTTGGGTGACGAAATCATCAACGTTTTACATTTCAAAAATGACCATAAGAGAATTATTAACACATGAAAACAAGGCATTTGTGTGAGAAGAAAAACATTTTCAGTGCTCTCGTATGAATGTGGTGATAAAGAAACTAAATATGTTTAACAATATTTCGAAGTGAAATATAAATGATCACTGGGTGTGATTTTGTTACATCATGGTGTCTTTCTATTATTGATTACTAGTATAAACACACAGCTTTATGTGACGCTGACATATTCATGATCATAAAATGTAATTATATGATGAATACACATGGAGGTATATTTGAACGTTACTTTGCTATATGTACATGAGTAGAAGTATATACGTATTTGTACACATACATACATACATACATACACACACACACACACACACACACACACACACACACACACATATATATATATATATATATATACACATATATATATAGTTAGATACATAGACAGATAGATATATATAGACGTATATATTTATAGAAAAAATATATATATAGATATCTGTAAATATGTATACATAAATACATACGAATATGTGTGTGTACATATATATATATATGTGTGTGTGTATATATACGCACATATATGCATATGTGTGTATATATATATACATACATATATACATATATATATAAATATATATATATATGTAAATATATATACATATGTAGCAACATTAATTCGCTGAGCGAGAGATTACATATATGCATGTACACACAAGCGCACATCTATATATCCAAACATGTGTGTATAAACATACATATATTTACAGACATACATACACTCAAGCATGTGCATATGCATATTAATAAATATATACTTAGAGTTACTTAGGTATATATATATACATTTATAAATAACTATATAGATACCTATACATGAATATAATATATATCTATGTATGTATATATAATCACTCACAAACACATATTCAAACAATCACCTATACGTGTAGTTATATATATGTACCAAAAACATTTGATATCGTTTGCGTCATAATTCTTTTAACGCATTTTACCATGCAACGCAACTACATAGATACTCTCCGTAGTCACATGGAATACGTCAACTTAAAAAGAAGCCAAAGCGAATTCACATTATCGAATGAATATATCTAAAAACAAAACAATACTCTGTGAAGTTCTTCAGATGTGACAAAATATTGCTCTCAAGTGATATCAATTGATTATTAGATGTATCTAAATAATCAGTGATCAATACATTAGGTACACAGGGATACGGTAAATACATACATACATTATGTATATATATATATACACATACATATATACATATATATTATATATATACACATATATATCAAGATATATATTACCTGAGCAACAAATAGAATCTTACTTAATATTTTTACATATATACATGTATATATATATATGCACATATATATATACATATATATGCACTTATATATATATATGCACTTATATATATGTATATATATATAGATATATATATATATATATATATAGATATATATATATATATATATATATATATATATATATATGCACTTATATATATATGTATATATATATATATATACATATATATGTATATATATATATATATATATATATATATGTATATATATATGCACTTATATATATATATGCACATATAAATGTATATCTGAAGATATTATATCGACAGAATGTGAGACATCGACGCAGTCTCGCTCTACACCGAATTCATGTGTGTGTTTATGCGTTTTGACATGTGCCGATGTGTGTATGCGTGCGGTCAAATGCGTGCGGTCAAATGCGTGAGAATCGTGTGCATGTTTATTGAATATTAGTTTCCGCAAATACTAAGCCTTCCTGCTTTACCTGTTCATCCTATATTTCTTTCTTTCTTTCTTCTTTGTTCTTCTTTTCTCGTTTCCCTCTCTCGATATATATATATTTACATAGATTGGAAAACACAGAAACGCATCCTCAAACACATACAGAAATATACGTGCATATATCTAACAATATATGTGTTCCTGTATGTGGTACATGAGTGCGTTTGTTTTTGTATAAGTGTATGCGTTATTACTCAACTATCGTGTGTACATTCATTATTAATTATATCAATTTCAACGTTAACATATCAAATTTAAAGTTTACTTCTACTACGCTTAGAATCTGCCAATGAAACTATATAATTACATCATCAGTATTTCCTGTCTCAAGAACAATGGTGTAGTCTTTCAACAATTTAGTTGCTATCAATGAGGATGTACACGATTAATGTCATTGATGTTGCCAGATATTTTTCCTCATTTGATGCTATCTTCTTTATCATTCCGTTTATTGATGTCATTTAGTGTTAACAACCAGTGCACGTTTTTGATCTTATGTTTGCGTAATTAATTAACTGACAGTGAAATGATTTTTTAGTGTAATTCCATTAATTTGATACCGGTGAATTGTCATTTTCCAAAGTAGTGGTTTAAAACCATGAAGTTTTTATTAAGCACCGCATATCGAACTTATTTTAAATGAGATGCGTTTCTTTGTGATAGACTTTGTTAGACCATTGAAAATGTTGTATTCGTTGGCCGTTTTATAGAAACATATGACAGTCACACGAATGCTTCTCTATACAACGTTATTATTCGTCGGGTTATTATGGACAATATTCCATTATCACACGTTTGGATTTTGTTATTGTTGTTACTCTTATTGTTACTGTTATCATGCTATTCCTGACTTTTGAAGAAATATATATATTTTTTTAATTTAATTTTTTTTTATTTCATTTAGTTCCAGCTCACGATCTGTGACCATGCTGGGGCACCGACATTTGATGTTGCTACATGATTTTACTTCACGAATGCTTTTTAGCAATTGCCATTTGGTGCATGAGAGAGTTTGATGCAGGTGCCCTCATCTACACCTCTTGCCACGAAGTTGGTTCATCTGAGACACCTGACAGGAAGAAGTCCAGCTTTATTTTGAAGACACCTACATCTACCCCATGCAGATCTCTCAGGTCCTTCGGGAGGATATTGAAGAGCAGTGGACCTCTGAAGCCCAGGCTATTGTAGTATCTTGTCCTACATCTTGATGGCAAATTTGGAGTCCTTGGCACTATGCAGTGGCGCCCAGTTCTAGTGTTTGTGTAACTCTCGATGCCTAAGTACTGTGTATATAATTCTTTTTACAATAAACAAATGATATCTACGGCTATATTGCCCAACAAATAAAGCCTATCTCTGATCTGAGAGACATGCGTGAGGTATTTTTCATCGGCCCAAGCCGAGCTTGGACAGATGTTAAATTTCTTAAAATTTTCTGTCTTGTTCAAATTTTAGATATATAACAGTGAATAATTATGATGTAATATTGTGAACAAGTGGACATATATATTTATCCAATGTATTTCATTTAGTTGGGTACGCTCATTCGTAAGAACAGTGAAATATAAAACGGTTGTCAGTCGTCGATGCGACTTCGTAACAGACGGTAGTTTGGTCAGAATGAGGTAAAACTGCAGAGCTATAGGTAGGTAGATAGGTGCGTGTGTGTGTGTGTGTGTGTGTGTGTGTGTATGTGTGTGTGGTGTGTGTGTGTTTGTGTGTGTTTGTGTGTGTGTGTGTTTCACATCCGTTTAGCGGACATCCACAGAAGGAAATATACACAGAATATAGAGTGCAAACGTTATGTTATACGAAAACATTTTAAAAATGAAGCACGCTTGTATTTGTTGCTCAGGCAATATATATATATATATATATATATATATATATATATATATATATATATATATATATTTGTATATGCATGTATTTTATACATACACATAGATAGACAGACATACAGACAGAGAGACAGACAGACTGGCACACAGACAGACAGATAGATAGATAGATAGATAGATAGATAGATAGATAGATAGATAGATAGATAGATAGATAGATAGATAGATAGATAGATGTGCATGTGTGTAGGTATGCACGTATAACTTTTTACTTGTACCTTTTACTTTTCTGAGTCGGAGTATTTGGGCCATGCTGGGGCACCGCATCTCACAACGCTTAGTAAAACAAATCCTCCCCAGTAATTTTTAAAGCCTCGTACTTATGTTACGCGTTATTTTACGGGAACGTAAACAAACGCACCAGTCGTCAAATGGTGAGTAACAGACACAGGCTCGCGTGATCACACATAGTCGAACCGAACCCGAAATCATGTGGATGGTATGCAGACTTCTTATCAAATTGCCATGCCTGCGCTTTTGTATATATGTAAAATTATGTATTGAAATGTACGTGTATGTGCGTGTATGTGTGTGTGTGTGTGTGTATGTGTGGTGTGTGGGGGGTCTGGGGGGAGGGTGTGTATGCATAATTTTATGCGCGTGCGTGGAGGGAAACAGCAAGATTTAGTAAATTTACGTCTAATATTTTCATTCTGCTCTAATGACTGTCACAATTTCCACCAGAGATCGGAATTACATTTTTCTAGTTAATCCTATTTTCTTTTACTTGATTATACGTCATTTCCTTTCTAGATTGATAAATAATGAGATCGGATACTATCATTTTTAACCAGTCATATGAAAATATATTATCAACGAATTGGAAGTGAAATCGCAATAGCAGGAACAAAATGACATTTGCGAATTAATATCGCTAAGATTTTTATCTCTAATCTCCACTGATCATCACCTCAATATCACCATATTGTCATCTAATATTTCTACTTTTCTCTATCCTAATTATTGCGGCTTCTCACTCTTCCTCTCTGCTTCTCTATCACTTTCCTCTCTTTATTTCTTATGTCATATATATAATGTTATAATCTTAAATCTAAATCTTGCATCAGCGAGCAATAAGCAGAACGTAATTACAGTTATTCAACAAACGGTTTTCTTATACAGAATTTTCAAACATTCCAAGGAATGTATTTTCGTTTGGCAATATGTTACTTTGAAATACTTTCCAGAGCGCGCAAATCAATGAGAACCTCTTTCAAAGCATTAAGACACCATTTTCTTATTTTTTTCACTTCTGCACGCAGAACGTTCCAGCTAATTGAGACATACAAATATGTGTATACACACATGCATACACACACACTCACTTTCTCTCTCTCTCTCTCTCACACACACACATACACACACACACACACACACACACACACACACACACACACACACACACACACACATGAACGCATGCACTCACATTTCTACTGATACATCATATGTTGGTCAAACTGTGTCTAGTTACGCATACACATACACGTATGCGTATATACGCAGTTATTTTATCTGTCTCTACCATTCAGAATGCCTGCTATATCACACATACACACACACACACACAAACTCACATATACGCACAAACACACACAGAGTTCAAATTTACAGAAAACAAAAGATGAAAACAGATGAAGCGACAACAACCAGGTGTATTAGTTTAACACTCAAGAAGAATGGAAAAGTCTTTGATGTTTCGAGCCTACGCGTTTCGACAAAGGTTTCAGAAGAAAAAAAGATATACACAACAACAACAACAACAACAAAAAAGAAACAGAGACAACAAAAAATGTGGTGTAGGGATTAATGATTATATATAGAGATGTATGTGTGTGTTCGTACGCGTGTGTGCATTGTATGTGTACGTGTGTAAGTATGTATGTATACCTTTGTGTATAATATATAAAATATATAATGTATATGCATACACGTGGCTATCTGGTTAGATGCGTGCTTATCAGACACGAGGATTCGGGTTCAATCTCACCGTATGGCACCTGAGACAAGTGTCTTCTACTATAACTCTTCTACTAAAGCCATGTGAGAGGATCGTGTAAACGGAAACTGAAAGAAGCCCGACGTTTATATATATATATATAATTTTTGTATGTGAGTGTGAATGCATACGTGTCTGTGTGTGTTCCTACCCCAAAACTCCGCAACCGTTGCTGGAATGTGTACGTGCCGGTAACTTAGCAGTTCGGCAAACGAGACAGATAACTAAAAAGCTTTAAAAAAAAGTCATTGATTCGACTCATTCGACTAAAATTAGTTCAGTCATATAACTGAGGCCCCATCATGGCCATTGTCTGATGATAGAAACAAGTTAAAGAGTAATATATATATATATGTGTGTGTGTGTGTGTGTGTGTGTGTGTGTGTGTATTTATTATTGAGTGTATGCGTGTGTAATATTCTGTTTTATAAAGAAATAACAGGTGTACACAAGGAACATATAATTCTTTAATGTAATAAATATTCGGGTAAACACACACACACAACTGTATTAATGTGTTTGTTTATAAGTGGGTAAGTTAGTGTGTATGTATTTTGCTTACGTTTGTGTTCTTGTGTATATTCATATGATAATATATATTCTGCTTTTATGATTACACTTTTGGCCGAAACGTAATTACTTCCTCTGAGACTGATAAATTGCTCCACTGTTCACAATAAGCTTATTTTACTGTTAATAAACAGTAAAATAACAGAACATAGCGAAAGGAGATATTATTACCGCATTTCGCGTAGCGGCGTTAAAAATACTAGCAATAATTTTGTCATCATTTATCCTATTATTATTTGAATGGATGTTGTAATCCGAGGAGGAGAAGAAAAAGTGAAAATGATTGTTAGGTTCTTATACTGCAATGATCATTCTTGGGTGGATTCCCAATTCTTTGTCGGCATTTGAATTTCGTTGATATATTTTTTACGTTATCTGCCTTACGTATCTGTTGCTCTCTAGAAAATAGTAGAGGTACAATGAATACATTTTCGTTAATGGTATGCGAAATGAATGCATTTGTGTAAATGAGTGTGGACGATTTATTCCAACTACAAAATGATTGCAGTTAATAACAATACCAATGTTATTGATAATAACAACATCAACAACAACAACAGTAGTAGT
>NC_043015.1:6637612-6672612 GCF_006345805.1 Octopus sinensis
CGCACGATCGCTTTCTTACATGTCTGCTTAAACTTTATTCTCTTATATTTTATGTTCAAATGTCTATATTCCCTACCTTCAGATAACATTTCGTCAATATTTTGATGTCTGAATTTGCTACTTGCTTTGCCTTCTTAGAGGCACCGCGGTTTCGACCTATCACTCTATTTCTTGGTCACCATGATTTGGTCAATCACCCATCTAAGTCTCATACCCTGTCTTTCATATCTAGAATATTCTTAAGCCTTGGAACCTCCTCTCCGCTCATGTCTATAGCTTTTGGTTGGAGTTTATATCAGCCGAAACGTTGTGTTAACAACAAACAAGATGAGGACAAATATCGTCAAATGTAAATAATGTCAATAATGTACATAATTCCTCATCTCTTAAATATAGAACTGCATGTATAAGTTGTATTTAATTCGACTAAACACTTGCGGCGGCGAGCTGGCAGAAACGTTAGCGCGCCGGGCGAAATGCTTTGCGGTATTTCGTATGCCGTTATGTTCTGAGTTCAATTCCGCCGAGGTCGACTTTGCCTTTCATCCTTTAGGGGTCGATAAATTAAGTACCAGTTACGCACTGGGGTCGATATAATCGACTTGATACGTGTGTCTGTCCTTGTTTGTCCTCTCTGTGTTTAACCCCTTGTGGGTAGTAAAAAATAGGTATTTCGTCTATTGTTACCTTCTGAGTCCAAATTCCGCCGAGGTCGACTTTGCCTTTCATCCTTTCGGGGTCGATAAATAGAGTACCAGTTTCGCTCTGGGGTCGATGTAATCGACTTAATCCGTTTTTCTGTCCTTGTTTGTCCTCTCTATGTTTACCCCCTTGTGGGCAGTAAAGAAATATATTCGGCTAAATACTTGAAGGCAGCAGCCCAGCATGGCCGTAGTATAATGATTAAAGCAAGTAGACAAGGTAAGAGATAAGCAGTCTGCAAGGAACCACATACATATATGAACATATATGCTTATGTGTGTGAGTAGGTATATATAATGTCTGTTTGCTTCAAAGAGTAACGAGATGTCCGATATTGCAGTAGTCATTAGAGAAAGGGTGTAAACATTGTTGATAGCATACTATTCCGTAAATCAAAACTACTTTTGCTTCAGTTAGGAACATTATCACCCTATAAAAGCTTACCAAACTCTCTTCCTCATTCATGTCGAATAATGACGAATATTGCTGAAGGGCATATCTCGTTTTCATACGGTGGGTATCAGATTTATATCAGAACATATTCCCAGTAGAAGAAAGGAATGCGTTTCTCAAGCTTTATAAAATGAGTCATGACTGACTTAAGTTCTTTGCCTCAGGAAAATATCCAAAATCCTTTTAACAGATTTTGAATCATGACTTCAAAGTTTAAATCACTGGAAATATGACACCGTTTTTTTTTTCTTTCTTCTGTTAGAATATCATATGAAAAGAAATTCTCAAACTATACGTCGTTGTAGAACTATACATGTAGAAATTCCGCTTCATCTATCACGTTAAGGAAATACACGCTAAGAAGTAATACTTGAGTTACCAGAAGAGAGAGAGAGGGGGGGATGGGAGAGATTCTCTAATTCATGTTTTCATGGATTTATCTTACAAGTAATTGGTGCATGCAGTGGTTAAGTTGTTCACATCTCAACAACATGATTTCTGCTTCAGTCACACCACATGAAAACTGTAGGAAAGTATCAAATACTGTAATCTCCTGTCAACAAAAGCCTTGTAAGTGAAAACTGGCGTGATACTCGGCCGGAGAGTTGTTTACTGTTATTCTGTTGTAGAATCAATCTGTTATACTCTTTCAAAGTACTAATTGGGTGACCTCGATAGTTTTATGGGTGCCTACTCCACTGCATGATTTGATCCAGATGATCACTACACTTAGAGACCCTTGTAAAGGTCACGGGCGCTACTTTTCCGCCCCTAACTAAATCATACCCCAGAAATGCAAACGTGTAAACGAGATCAATATAGTAGCTAAAAAGAGTGGCCAAATTACCTTCAAAACAAACTCTAAACTCTTAAACAATTTAAGGACCCATTTGAAAGTGTATTTCTGGATATACCACTCCACAAATGGGAGAAAAATATAACAAATCATCTGCAATGTCTGGGATTAAACAAAATACTCCTTTTTATTATAGGCACAAGACCTATAATTTGGGGGAGGCGGAGGCTAGTCGATTACATGAGACCCATTGCTTTACGGGTTATTATTACACCGGCCCCAGAAGGATGAAAGGCAATGTCAACCTTGGCGGAATTGCATACTCAGAAGTGCGGACGAAATGCAGCGCTTTATTTCGACCGGTGTGCTATCGATTCAGCCATCTCGCTGCCTTAGGGATTAAATAAAATAATGGTGACACCACCAATGATGTCAAGAACAACATAAACTTGTATGCACCATGCATCTTCCCAGCCTTTGATACATCTAAAATATTTAAAACAAATACTGCAATCTACAAATTTAATCATTGAGTCTGAAGAGATTTGAAGAATATGTCAGACATAATTTGATGAGTAGAAATACATGAACTTATCCGTTTAAGTTAGCACTTACTAGGTCTATAGATAGGCTCGGAGACTGATGTCTTTCGTAAGTAACAATTTAGAATCATTACCCATTTATCTCAGTTCATGTCTGAGTCCACAAATCCCAGTACCAACAAAATTTGAACTTTAAAAAAATAATCTGTAAAACCAGCGTAGATTATTTTTATCGTTGTCCCAGCTGAAGAAGGAAAATTAAAAGTTACAAATGTAGAAGTTAGAGGGAAGGACAGACGAGTGGACAGATCTCAGATATAGCATAGGAAACGCCATCGTAATACGAGTGAAACCATAATAAAATGAAGTTTACTAAATGCACCAAGATGTTTTCTCCTTTCCTTTTTGTTCGCTCACATTGAAAATCAGAATATTAATGAATGAAATACACGAAATAAGAAAACTAGCGTTTTGTCTAATAGAGGGAAGGGAGAAAGGAACGGTTGACCTAAGTTTGATTTGATGTAAAGCGTGGTTATTAAATACCACAAGGTATTTTACCTGCCAATATTCCTACTGGCAATCCATCGCCTAGTTAGTTATCATAATGAACGGAACGGAATAAAACTAAAGATAAACTACAATAAATAAATGCAGAGAAAGAGGTGGCAGAGATCTCTATAATGGTTTGTAAACAACACTTAAAGTAAGCGTGATTTCCAAGGAAATAATAGAGTAGAATGTGACATTCTTGTCGTTCACTCATTTGGCATCGTAAAATCATAACATGTTTAGGTTGTATTTAATGGAATAAATTTCGAAGGGTTTCTTTATGCAGCGACTAAATTCGTAAGGCATTCATTTTGGGTATTTGGAGTGGGATCTGTATTATAAATGGTTCTCAATATGAAAGTGTTTTTTTGATAATATAGCTTGTTGAAAACAGCAGAAGTGAGAGGATAATGGTCTGCAAACTTTGATTAATATACCCACGATATCAGGATTAAAATCATAATTATCTTAATGGATAGTGACAGGAAAATAACCACTTTGTTCGTGTTGCAGCTTGCTTCCCTAGAAGGATAATTTCCTCGCTTCTCACATTTAAATATATTACTCTTCAATCCACTATCACCCTCGTTCTGTCTTCCTTCTACCCTCTCTCTATCTCTCTCTTACGCTCTCAAACTCTCTTCCCAATAAATATATGGATGCAAAAACGGTTATTAGTGTTTCAAATACTTAAGCTGAGCGTAAGCTCTCGAAACGCCTATTAAATAAGTATAAGAGCTATCTGCAGCTTTTTGTATTTAATGTCATATTGTGACATTATTTATACTCGATTGCAAATGATTATTTTATTTTTTATTCTTCTACTGGTTTCAGTCATTGAACTACGGTTTATAATCGGTCATATCAACCTCAGTACTGCATTCGTTGCTTTTCATCCAATATGTCAGTTACTTATACTCATAAAGCTTCACAGTGAAAAATCTTCATATAAGGATTTAGAGTGGATGTAATAAACACAAAGATATATCTATCAATCAATCTATCTATCTATCATTCTATGTCCCTCTTATTCTTTCCCTTCCCAAAAATAAAAGCTCTACTTTGTACTTTCTCCCGTCTGTGTCCAACACTGTGTGGCTAATAAAGTAACATATCTATCTATCTATCTATCTATCTATCTATATATATATATATATATATATATATCTTACTATTTATCTATCCGTCTATTTGTCAGTCTATCAATCTGCCTCTCTCTCTCTCTCTCTCGATATATAAATATCTGTCTGTGTGTGTGCGTGCGTGTGTGTATGTGTGTATAAATATAAACTTACATGCACATATTTTCTTTAATATAAGAAGGTATATGTTGCCAAATCAATATCCTAGATGACTATTTTACATTTCATCGAAACCGGTATTATACAGTTAACCATTGCTACTGATTAATTATATTGTGTTTGACTGAGATAAGATTTTACGAAAAAAATACTACCGATCTAATATAGTCTTCACTTGAGTCGGAATTCAAATAACGTGAGTGTCATTTAAAGTACATACTAAAACATGACTGAGTCGGATTAATCGACTATAATCTCCTCCCATTAATTGATCTCCATGTGCCAATAGAAGTAATTAATGATTTAACAATCATTATTTCGATCACAGCTCTATATATCATAACACATCGATAGATGCCCATCTTAGTCTATACGACTTTGTCTTTCTCTCTGCCTTTCTCACTGCCTATCAACGCCATTCTCTTTCTTTTTGAAACAGACATGCGCATGTATATATATATATATATATATATATATATATATGTATATATATATATGTATATATGTATATATATATATGTATATATATGTATTAATATGTATTAATATATTATAACACATTTATACATTTGCCATTCAAAATAAATTGATATAAGAACAGATATAGGCTATTCCAAAGTGGAACTGGGAAGGAGAAAATTTTCATGAAAAAAGGAAAGAAAGAAAGAAGGAAAGAAGGAAAGAAAGAAAGAAAGAAAATGCGCAAAACACATCAAAGCCATAATTTTATAAAGACCTGATTTTTTATATTATTAAATCACTTGCCGAAAAGTTTTTGATTGCCATTATACAAGTATACAGCCATCCATTAACCACAGATTTGAAAACCTGAATGTGTATCTTGAAATCATTGCTGCGGATAAAGCAAATGAAGATCATAACACTGAAAAGGAAATAAAAGAAAATACATCAATTTTCCTTCCATCGTTTCTAAATTTTCCTCAATAAAGCTATGGACACATTATTCCCTAAGGTTTGTTTTCTGTATGTCATGTTCTCAGTCAATGTGTATGCGAATAATAGCTTGCTTCATGCAGATAGAATCTTAGCATTTTCAGCTCTTTCCTTCCGCAAAGTAATGAGTTCTTTCAGGCTACTAATGGTGTGATCTCCCAGTGCATAGGGAGTAATATCTTCAAATTAACTCAAACATTCTGAATAGATTCAATATAAAATCGGCTTCTATTCAAAGTCATTATTATTTTCAGCAAATCAATTCAAGAAATACAACTCTATGAAAGGATTTTTCTACACGAAACATACAAGTATGTTAAAGATACAAAGGAAATGCATCCTTGACCCTGGAAAAAGCACTATAGCGCACACTGCGGAGTAAGGTCATAAAGGTAAATAACTCGACTAGATGTTGCATGTCGAATGTTAGTTAATTATCTAAGAACAAAAGTGTTAGGACAAGGAATTAGAAGATATCCTCGATCTTATTCTACTGTTTCCAAAAGACACACAAATGCACGCACATGTATATATTTCAGAAAAGAGAATCTTCAAATGAATACAGCCATTTTATTGCTTCTTCGTCTTCAAAAGTTACTGTCTTTCATCTTCCAAAGACTTCATCATAATGTTCTAGTGATTCAAAGACGTTTGTACTGAATGCATATGATAATTATATATTAATTCCAAAATCATTAACACTGCAATAAATATTCTATTCTAAAATATATGTATACCATGATTTGCAAACTGATTTACATTAAAATGCGGTACAGATAGAAAGAAAAAAACAAAGAGCGTAGAGAAGTATAAAAGTAAGTAACTTCGAACATTCTAACTCATTTACATTCAAATGGATGCTAGTGGACTGTGTCATCACTTAAGTTTAACAATGTGAATATTACTATCAATTTTGTATAAGCTGCATTTCCTAGCAAAAATGTTTCAACGGGGAGACTCTAAAAGAAATGTATTCCTTTTGTCATGTATAGAAAAACGTTTCGCACCGTTTTAACGAGACTTAAATCGAAATAGCGATTGAAAGCATTAAGGAAAGAAATGCGTTGTTTTCTAGAAAGTTTCCTAGATATCACGGCAGCAATTGACCAATGAGTTTTCGTACGAGTGGGAAAGCGTGGCGAGTTTGATTCTCATTGTTTGTTGACTTCAAATCCAATGTCTTTATAACAGGACTGGACACAACTATGCTTAGGTGATCGGAGTCCTCTCTCATTACAGAGAAAAGTGGACGCAATTCTTTATTGTTGCGGACTTGACTCCTTTTTCCGAGCATCATAGCTATCAACGGGATTTTGACTCGTAGACGGAGTATCGACCAAGAAAAGACGAAAGGCAATGTTGACGTCCGCGTCATTCGAACTTAGAAATAAAACAAGAAGAAATTACACAAGACATTATATCCGATGCTTTAACAAATCTGGCAAAAAGCGACCTAAGAGAATGTCTTCCATGAATAGGAGCTCGGAAGGTCCATGCTGATGAATTGATTATGATATGTATTATATATATACACTTACATACATATATACACACATATATACTTATGCATATACATACATAAGTATATATATGTATATATACGTAAGTACAGTATATATGTACCTATATGTACATATATATATATGTATATATATATATATATATAATATAATATATATATATATACATACACACGCATACATATGTACACACACACACATACATATATATATATATATATATATATATATATAAACATACATATTTATTTATATATACACACACATATATATGTATGTATATATATATATATGCATATATATATACATATATATTTACATACACACGTATATCTATATACGTATATATATATACATAAATATATATATATATATATATATATATATATATATATATATATATTGGTGAATTGAAGAAATGGAGCTGAACGCAGATTGAACAGAAATCGTTTTATTTCATTCTACACGTGTTTCGAAAGGCGTGTAGAATGAAATAAAACGATTTCTGTTCAATCTGCGTTCAGCTCCATTTCTTCAATTCACCAATAATGTTTTAATTTCAATTATCCGCACCAACGCACGGTTGCAACGCCAGATGGTTGTACCTCCAACCGTGCTGTTCACTGCTGTGATTTTTGCTACTAAGGTATCGGTTAAACTTTTGATTAATCTACTACAAGATTATTCATCTTTCTATTTCACATAATATAATATATATATATATATATATATATATATATATATATATGTGTGTGTACGTGTGTGGCTGTGTGTGTGTGAGGGGGGGTGTATAAACATCGTTACATCGTTGTCATTTTATATTAGTGGCACTGCCGTATGTTTATCTCTTAATAACTCCGAATCAGAGCTGTGTTTAACGATCTGAACTAATGGTTTAGTTAGTAATATGACTGATTTAGATTTCCGTAATTAATTCATTACAGTTCACCCACTTGTGCGACTATTGTCTCTACGTCTGCAACGATAAAGTCTGTGTGATCATCAAAATTACCAGTTCCTTATATCGTTACGTGAATTGGACTAATTGAAATAAAACACTAATTGCGAAAACTCCAACAATTTTCTTTTAACTCACTAAATTAATTGTGAGGCATTATGTCTGGTAGTATTTCTGTCACAACTTCTATTATATCGATCTATTATGTATAGCAGTGTTTCCCCAGACACTTAAAGTTGGTCATAATGTTCAGACGATTTCTATCGATTAGAATACTTACATAATGTGTCGCAGATTTGTTATCTATCAATCACTACTCTAGCTGAATCAGTACTGATGAGGCAAACGGAAAGTTCTCTACGATGTTTGTCTTTAAATCATTAAGGAAATGCAAGGCCGCGTCCGTGACCCATAATTGATCAGAGACTCTAGGAATAATGAAACGAATAGTGGAAATACTTTCTCAAACTTTAGGCCTGTCTAAAATCGAATGAATTCGGCTAAAATTAGTCGAAGATTCAGCTGCTCTGGGCGACGGAGTAAGTGTAAGACCCTAATTAGAAATGGTAGCTGAAGTTTCTAGTATAACATAAATATCAAAAATGAGAATATCATGGAGTTATATAATTCTTGTTATACAATAGAGGAAGCCGGAATTATAATTGCTGAGAAGCTTTGGCAAGCGTTATGTTCAAATACATGGTTTATCTGTGGCTAAACAACGACAGCAAGTGGAGGGGCAATGGCCCAATGATTAGGGCAGCGGATTCGCGGTCGAAGGACCGCGGTTTCGATTCCCAGACCGGGTGTTGTCTGTGTTTATTGAGCGAAAACACCTAAAGCTCCACGAGGCTCCGACAGTGGGTAAGTGGCGACCCCTGTTGTACTCTTTCGCTCCAAATTTCTCTTACTCTTTCTTCCTGTTTCTTGTCCCCGACTTCCTATGCAACCGCTGAGCCTGCATGCGCATTCATCCATCCGTCGATGCCTTCGGTGTCGGGGGTTGATCTGTTTTCTCTTCTGCGGGTCTTACGAATAGCGAAGGACCACGTTTCGGACTTCTCTCACTGGACAAAGACCGCTACGCTCAACAACAACGACAGCAACAACAGTAGAAACAACAAATTCCCCATGAATTTATATAAAAACAATATCAACCAATTTGTAACTTTTATATCTTAATGCAGTGGAGGCGCAATGGCCCGGTGGTTAGAACAGCAGACTCGCGGTTGTAGGATCGCGGTTTCGATTCCCAGACCGGGCATTGTGAGTGTTTATTGCGCGAAAATACCTAAAGCTCCACGAGGCTCCGGTAGGGGGTGGTGGCGAACCCTGCTGTACTCTTTCTCCACAACTTTCTCTCACTGTTTCTTTCTGTTTTTGCTGTACCTGTATTTCAAAGGGCCAGCCTTGTCACACTCTGTGTCACGCTGAATATCCCCGAGAACTACTTTAAGGGTACACGTGTCTGTGGAGTGCTCAGCCACTTGCAAGTTAATTTCACGAGCAGGCTGTTCCGTTGATCGGATCAACCGGAACCCTCATCATCGTATTCGACGGAGTGCCAACAACATCTTAATGCATTATTAACTCACTGCGGTCGCTCGAATTTCTAGCTAAATCTCCACAAAGTGCAACATTGCTTCACTGGTGAAATATGATGATTCATAGAATTATTCTATTTAGAAGACATTTTTTTTAAAATCATAAACTTGCTTATAATGACCTAGGAACGAATGAAAACGATGACAAGAACAAACATAGTAACCGGAAGGACATGCACGAGGACTCTGAGGTGTTACGAGCATGAGCAAAATCTGCCTGAAAACATACTGAAACGTCTTAAAAGAATCCCGATTCATTCTTTTAAGTTGTTACTACGCAACAACTATGACAGAATAAAAGATGGAATAGTAACGGCCAATTTATCAGTGATTATTATAGGCCTGTCGTAGTATGGTCGGCCTGGAGCGATACACAAAAAAACAACACGCAAACAAATGTTTTATTTGAACGTCAATGTTCCAAGTTTGTTCGAAATATAAATGGAGACTTTTCTGTTTGTTTTCTTTTTAAATAGGTAGGATTTAATCCTGTCTAGCAACAAGAATATTTGTTATTTAAATTAATTGCCTCGCATTTGAAATATTGAACTTTGTTCTGTTCTGTAATCATGTTGTCTTTTTCCCTAGTATTAACATTATGTGTTAAAGATCTTTAAAGCCGAAGATGAAAGAAAAGAACAAATATGTACATACACGCATGCGCGCACATAAACATACGTTATATATATATATATATATATATATATATATATATATATATGCACAGAGGAATGTTTAAGAATGCGTGTGATACACACATATATATATATCATGTATTCTTAGTGTAGTACTAATCGACATTGTAATACCACATTATTATGGTGCCAGAGAGAATAAAGCTCAAAAAGCCGAGGAATTAGCTATAGAATTTAAAACATTAGCTTTTGAACCAAACACATAACGTCAATTCTGGAATGTGTGCTTGCTATTCTGTTCGTAATTGGTGTATAGAGAATGATGTACATCTATTAATGTAGGAGTACTAATAGATTACCGTTGAAGATAGACGTGAGCACGGTAAAACGCAATACATTCTTCCTGTAAATTTTGTTAGATCAAACTAACTCAGTACATCTTACTTTTGACTAGATGGCTATAAGTTTTTCCTATTTATTTTCGATTGTCTTCGGGCATGAAAAATATATTACTATAATTATGAAACTGAATAATATAAATAGTAGGACTAATAAAAATTATTATTATAATGAAGTAAAGCAGAGAGCTGAAAGAATCGTTAGAGCGCCGCGTAAAATGTTTAGCAGTATTTAGTCCTTTATGTCCTGAGTTCAGGTCACGCCGAGGTCCACTTTACCCTTCATCCATTTCGGGATCAATGAAATACGTACCAGTTGAGTACTGGTGTCGATGTAATCGAATATTCCCCACCTCACTTACAGGCCTTGTACCAAAATTTAAAATCCTTATTATTATAATGAAGGGTTTACATGTGAAAGAATTAGCAAAATTTTACTTGTCTGGTTTAACGTGGCGATTGTCCAATGCTATTAATTAGCTCCTACTTATATTTCTACGAATTTGTTATCCCTGACTTCTAGATATTCAAATGCCATCTGATCCCTCATTTTTATCTAACATTTTAGCGCACGCTAAATTGTCTCTTGGAAATGGAATATTCGAATTCGACTGCCAAAGTTCGTAGCAATGGCGAAAAATATATAAAACTGTTTATGTGGTGTTATACAGGTGGATTTCAAAAGCGGAAACGGATAAATTTTGCACATTACCACACTAAGGTCGATAATGTAAATACCTGAGAAGTAATGTTATCGGAAAAAATTGCCTATAAATATCCAACATCGAAAATTTGGCTTTGATCCAATATGAAATTGTGAATATAACAGTGTCCTCATATTTCATTCATTGCGAACTATTTAGCTTTGATTCAATTCCGAATACGTACATCATCACAGCACTCTTCATACATTTCCAGAAATTGCATTCTCTACGATAACATTGTTTGGCTTCTTCTCAACAAAACATATTATATAGATTGCAAAGCATAGTGTTGAACAATATTTTCACCACTTCATGGTTTTCTCTCGTATCACTTTCCTATATAAAACTTTCACACCTACAAATTTGCTTTTGTTCTCGACATACTTCAGGTCCTTCCGCAATGTTTCGCGTCTGTATATAAATCCTTGTTTATCTTTCTCTGTTTATTCTGCTTCTCCCGTCTCTACAGAACTCTTTCATGTTTTCTAGCGTTTCTTGTTTTGTCAAAAGTGTTTAGAATTTGAACGTTTGCACGTGGCTGTATGTTTATCCGCTATTTGGCAAATATATCAACTTAGCTGCACTCAAAAGTTGAAGATATGTTCCATAATTTATTAACATCCCCTAACTCTAATTCCCGATTTTCTTGATACTGTTTTCATTAATACTTAAAAATGGTATAGCAAAAAAGCACATTTTCGCAAACATACACAAATACATACAGACATACGTATATACACATGCATACATACATACTCACATACATACATATAAATACACGCACACATGTGTACGTATGTACGATGTATGTTAGTATATGTATATATAGAAAAAAATTGTGGCTATATAAGTATATGTATATATGTGTGTTTGTGTATATATATATATATTATGTATGTATCTATATATGTATGTGTGTATATATGTATATATATATGTATGTATCTATATATGTATGTGTGTATATATGTATATAATATATATATATATATATATATATATATATATATATATATATATATATATATATGTATACTCATACATACCTATATACATACATACATTCGTATATACATACATGCGTACATACATACATACATACACATACATACATACATACACATACATACATACATACACTGTTTCATGATTCAATTTCAGTCGTGAAATTGAAATATTTGTTGAAAGATGATCAAATTTTAATATTTAACAAGCACTGACTTTAGTTTGCTGATTGTAGAGAAAAACAAAGAATAGGCTAATGAAGCAAAGAGTGCTCTTCATATTAAATAATTAATAATGGAGGTTTTACCGTTCTTCAGGTCCACAAGATAAATTTTGGAATAACTAAGTTTGAGATGCCTGAAAATCTTGTTTGAAATGCACAAGTACCCATTCAAACACACATAGTTATACAAAAATACGAGCGAATACACACACACGCGCAAAGATTCACAAAGCCATAGAAAGTAACAGACATACACATGAAGCTAACTGGAATATATATTCCACGTGAAGCATACACCTATTCACCTTCGGTGATATTTACACTTATAAATATATGTATATATATATATTTCGTTACTACCCACAAGGGGCTAAACACAGAGGGGACAAACAAGGACAGACAAACGCATTAAGTCGATTACATCGACCCCAGTGCGTAACTGGTACTTAATTTATCGACCCCGAAAGGATGAAAGGCAAAGTCGACCTCGGCGGAATTTGAACTCAGAACGTAACGGCAGACGAAATACGGCTACGCATTTCGTCCGGCGTGCTAACGTTTCTGCCAGCTCGCCGTCTTTACATGTATATATATATATATATATATATATATATATATATATATATATATATATATATATATATATTATATATATATATATATATATATATATATATATATATATGTCTGTGTGTGTATATATATGCGTGGTTGTGTGTTAAGAATCAGGTGGTTCCATGTTCAGTCCCATTGAGTGGCCCTTCGTCAAATGCTTCTACTCTTGATCCCCTTTCCACCTTTGTCGAAGAGAGTCGGCATGTCCTCACTATAGTTGCTATTGCGAAAGAGATCGTGCGTAAGATTGTGTGAAGGTATTGTGACAGATACTTTCATCTCCTGCCTTGGTCTGGTAAAGTTCTTATCCTTTCACCTAAAAAGGAAGATAAGGGTGGAAAGGAGTGCCATAGGCACTGGGCAGTGAGCCATCAGCGACGACGCAGTACAACGTCGACTGGCTGCCAACAATCTGCGTTGCTGTCGTCCTGTTTAAGGGTTTGTCCTCACCACCCGCAACCGTAGGGCACGGCTACAGTTGGCTACACAGCACCGACATTTGCAGCATCAACAATGAAAGTTGATAGGCTTCTCTGACGAGACCCAGTACTACGTTTCCACCTCTGATGGCAGAGTGATGGTTTGTCGTAAGAGGGGAAAACGCTATAGAGATGCATGTGTTATGGAGAGAGACACGTGGGGTGGACAAAGAGTCATGGTTTGGGGGTGCTAAAGCCTGAATCGGAGAACTGTGCCCTATGTGTTCCAAAATATCGGTGCAGCACTACGATTACCATATCCTAATATCTCACGTCGTGCAGTTCTTCGTGCGTCACCATAGCCAGGTGTTCCAGCAGGACAATGCTCCTTCCCACACGGTCGGCACAACATCAGAACCATGCCATAGCCGGTTCTCATCCCGGAATTGAACCCAACTGAACACCCATGGGATGAAATCTAGAGAGTGCTGAACCAGGGGGAACTCAACACCGACAACTCGTGTGGAACTGAAGGCAGCTTTCCTGAAGATGCGGGTACAGGTGCCAAAAGCATTTATGAACCGCCTCATGCACTCCATGTACTGATGGTATATGGCCGTTATGAGCACCAAGGGTGGGTATACACGAATTGAACATGTCACGCCCTACAATCTCTATGATCTGCATTCGCCCATGGGTCCGCAAATGAGATCTGTGTCCAGCGAAAAAAAAGCCAGTCTGTCATAAAAAGATGGATGCATTGATAGATACATAGATAGACAGACAGACAGACAGACAGATATATATATATATATATATATATATAGAGAGAGAGAGAGAGAGAGGCATATATACATTTTGTGAGTATATAAGTTTATATTCATATATTCATATATATATATATATATAGTACATAAATAGGCGCACAATTGTGTGCAACTACATTGAAGCGTTTTCAATATGTGTGTACTTGGTTGTGCATTCTTTTGCTAAGTTGCACTCCTTCGATTACATAATTGTATTCTCAGCTGATAATGTTATTGTTTTGTTTTTGTTTTTTTTTGTTATTTAGTGTATATTTACTTTTCTTCCTACTGACGCAATAGATAGTGGAAAGTTCTCTATTCAGTCCAAGAATCTTTCAAACATGTAGGCACACTGACATGAAAACCAAGGGTATGTGTAATGTGCTTAGCATCAATTTCTGTTTGTTATTAGATTTGCGTTTGTTAGATCCTTATATTAAATCATTCCATCAAGAAATTTGTAGACACTAAGTATACTTACTGCGCGCGCGTGTATGTGCACGTGTGTGTGTATTTATCTTCACAGATCTATCCATCCATCTATCCATCCATCTATCTATTTATCTATCTACCTTTCTATCTATCTTTAGATTTATCTTACTTACTATCTATTTGTCTATCTAACTTTCTGTTTTCGTCTATGATACTTCTCTAGCTTTGTATGTAAACATATGTATATACACATTGATATACACACATACACGCGCGTAAGCACATACTTATTCTGTGTGAATACGCGGCTGATTGTTTGTGTAAGGTGGTATATTCAGAAATCCACTAAGTGTTTTTTTTTTCACCGTAGAATTATTTCTATCGGATTGGATTTCTTTCTAGGAATTATATTAAAAACGCCATATGCATGTATATATACAATTATATTTGTACTTACGCGCATATATACACATATACATATTAGTTCTTATCTGTGACGACATCACTCTCTCACTCCTTCTGTCTCTGTCTCCCTCTTTCTGTATATATATATATATAATAAGAAAGATAGAGCGAGAAAGAGAAAGAATGCATCAGAGAGAGAGAGAGAGAGAGAGAGAGAGAGAGAGAGATATCACAAATAATATAGGACATATATTCTCTTACAGGGAGGCATTTTCTAAATTTTTAACGTAATATTCAAATAAAGTGGCACCCTTCAGTCGAAGTAAAACCATATATATTCTTTTCTATAGTTGATGTTCATCAGAAAACATATTACGTTAAAAGCATAAGAAACTGCAATATAAATATGGATACTAAATTTCTTCTTGCTCTCGGAATATCTGATAGTATCCTCCAATATCTATAGTGTGATACAAAACATGTAACAGAAGTCCGACTACACCTGAATATATCATATACAAATTGCTTCGAATATGTTTAATGGTAGGCAGATGATTATAAATTAGGTACATCATTTTCATTGCAATAAACGTTTGAATAAGTTATACTATATGTATATCTGTATTTTGTATCACAGTATAGATAGTGGAGGATGCTAGCAGATATTTTCTTTTACGTGGGCAAGAAGAAATTTTCTATAAATATTTATATAGCGGTTTCGTACACTTTCAATGTAATATATTTTCTGATGAATATCACCTATCGAAAGGAATATGTATGGTGATACTTCGACAGAAGGGTGCCATTTATACTATCTTTGTATGAGATATACCATCAATATGATTTCGTTTTCGCATTGGTAGTTTGATACAAAACATTATCTTCGAATCGTTGTCGGGACATACATGTTAATTTTGTATGGGGAAATATGGAGGCAATTTTGTTTAAATTTCTTCACGTATATACAGTACTCCGTAGAACAGTAATGAAATGAAGATTTAAAAAAGTTAAAAACCGACCGAACGGGTTATTAAGGCGTTTTGAAGTGATAAACCTAACAATATCTCTCTCTATATAAATGGCAGTTTGTCTGTGCGTGTTTCGTGTGTCTGTTTGCTTGTAACCCTACCCTGACCACGGCTTTCAACCGATTCTGATGAAACTTGCACACCATAGCCCAATGTCATAATTCAAAAACTAACGCAGCGAAAATTTTGAAAAGTTCCTCCAGTTCTGAAAAAAAATCGATAAATTCGACAGGGGTCGAGAATCAGAAACACAACCGCAAACTGTCTAGGGGACGCAACTCCACCTTTTTTAACTAAAAAAAAATTTACCATCATTTTTTTCCATTTTTTTGTTATTTTTTGGCTATAACTCTCTAAAAATTGCTTTATAGTTATTTCCCTTACAAACCTGAGCAACGCCGGGCGATACTGCTAGTTAGGTTTATAAGTTGCAGCGTAGACGGTGAAGATTATCTTGTATGGATCTGCCGGGAACGGCACATGTTTGTGCCTCCCCAACGAGTCCATCCACCACATGTGCCAACGTTTTTGATAAAACCTTGACCATAATCTTCATCTCTGTGTTTAGCCTAAAATTTGTGTTTTTCTCATTAAATCAGAGACTTGTAATACTAATTAAATCATATCCCGCGATCAGTAATATGGCATAAATGGTTTAATTACATCAAAGTTTTATAGAATTTATTCCCTATATATATATATATATATATATATTATATATATATATTATATACATACACACACACACAAAAAAAAAATTATCTAAAAAGCAGGATTATGCTTATACAATAACTTTCTTCTTGCCCACGTAAAAGAAAATAAACTATTGATTTATTGCAGAAAAATTCGTTACCGGCCACCCATGAGATTTGAACTGACATCCCTGTGATTACGCATCAAGTGCTTTACCTTTAAGCTAAACTGCCCAGTAGCAAATTGTTCTGCAATTTTGGGATTTGTAACTCTAGCGTTATAAGACACTAAAGTTAACTTCAACTTACGATGAAAGAATACATACATACATACATACATACATACATACATATGTGTGTGTATGTGTGTGTGGCTGTGTGGTTATGAATATTACATTACAATCACACGGTCTCAGGTTCGTTCTCATTGCGCGAAACATTAGAGAGGTACCTTCTTGTGTAATCTCGAAATTTGTGAATTTGGTACTCGGAAGTACAGTATATATATATCTGTGTGTATATGTGGGTGTGGGTGTGTGCCTTTGTCCTATGTCATCTTGACTATAGGTGTCAGTTTGTTTCCTAGTCCCATGGTAAAAGAAACCGACAGATAAGAAACAAAGATGAAAAGAATTACTAGAGTCGATTCGATCGTCTAAATGTTTCATAGTGGTATCCCAGCATGGCCACAGTACAATAACTAAATAGGTAAACGACAGAAATAGAAGAGAGGTCCATAACTGTATTGACATCCACTCTCACACATACACACACATACATACATGGTGTTATTGGAAAGAGATATTGTCGTGGCAAATCAAATAGAAACGGCATGTATAAAGGAATTCATAATTTACAATTTTGCTTTAATTCGCCACAAAATTTCTTTTTCTCGTATAATGTTTTCTAATTCAATATTCATTCTTCAGCGTGGTGTTTCATTTTTACTATTTCAAAATTTCTCTATTTGTTATTCTATTTTACTATTTAGAGGAGACATATAAATTTCGATATAGCAGACATAGTGGCGTTTTCTCAGAAATAAACTCATTTCTAAAACATATGAGTGATAGCTAGATAACATTCTCCTTAAAAATCATATAATTATGATATGGAATATATATAAAATCGCAAGACTCGAATCTACAGTATTTATTAAAACCATTTATATGTACGTATGTATGTATATGTGTGTGTGTGTGCATATATATATATATATATGAAAATATAAATATATGAATATATATATATATTTATATATATATATATATATATATTTTACACATATACATACACACACACACACATATATATATATATATATATATATTTATATATGTATATATATATATATATTTATATACACACATATATATATATATATATACATATATATACAAACATATATACATATACACAAACACATACACATGCATATGTATTACAGTCGAAAAAAAAAATTGCAGAAAGTTTTTCCCAGCGCATCATGTGATCTATCATCAGACAGATACGATGATAAGGAATTAAAAATTGAATACATATATACACATCGATACATAAGCACATACATACGTATATAAGCACACACACATATACACACACACCTATATATACAAGAAGATGCGTATATATTTATATTTTATAATTTCTGTATATGATAGAAATATGAATAATCTACCCCATACTGTTCTTTGTAAACTTTGTGTTTTTCTCATTAAATTCTCAAAATATTTGTGCAGTATTCTTTAGATATAATGCACATTTTTGTAATTAGTTCCCATTCTTAATTTCGTATACGTTTTGTTTATGATTTTAAACATAATTTCGAAGTTCTTTTATCAGACTAGTTTTCGCTTTACTTAGGATGAATACTGTGAAGATTACGCGAAGAACTTTCGCCGAAATGTGTGTGTGTGTGTGTGTATGTATATGTGTGTATGTATGTATGTGTGTGTGGGGAGGCATGTCTCTATATATACAAGGGATAATCTGAGAAATATATATGTATAGAATTCATCGTATTTTTCCTGAATTTGAGCTTTTATATTCCTGTATATAATATGCACAAAGAAATACGTTGTTTTACTTAAAGATCTCCACTGAGTCTAATACGAATTTCCGCTACACAATGTATGGATATATCTGCTTATGTAACCTCCTATTCTGTTCATAGGATAATTTCAGACTTCACAGAATGGAATACATGAAAGTACAATTTTCCAACTGAAAAATCTAAGTATTTGTCATTCCTTGTGGTGCTGAATGCTAATTGCTGACTTCAGATATATACACTAAACGCGTCATTTAGTAACTTCGAGTAAAATAACTAGAAAATTGACTTAGAATCCGGTCTGCAGCCTCACAGCAAAAGAAAATGTGAAGTGTCTCACCATACCATACTTGTGTGCATAGGAGAATAAATGACTGGGAAAATCTAAGAGTTGATATTTTTGTGAAAGCTTTTAAAAAGTGCAGAATTATTAATGCACTTGGTGGCACAGAACACGAAGCTTTATTTGAAGACAGCCGTGACAGCATGTCGAGTTAGGGGGTTCTTTGATAATCATGATGATGATGAGTGTTGAGGGTATAGAGATGATTAAAGCATTGTTACATAACACTAATGGTTTTCTGAAAATTTTGTTAAGTTTTTTGGTTTATGATCTACTCTAATGCTAGCCAGTTCTCATATAAAATACATTTTGCTATTGCTAAGGTGATTGTCGTTTCTTTTGTAGTAATTTAATACTGTGTTCGTGTACGGCATGATATTTTCATTGCAAATGTCTGATTTCCTGTTTTATGTTCAACTACAGAGGTGACTTGCTTTGTGTAAAATGTTTTCTGTTACAGCTAAGGTGTTTTTGTTTTGGCTTTCTTTTCCTTGTCGTCTTTTATTATTGTATTCACGAATGATATTTTCACTGCAATTGACTGTTCTTGTATGATTTCCTGATTTAGTGGTATTTTCAAATCAAATGGTAACTCGTTGCTATAAAATATTTTCTGTTATATTGAGGCTGCTTTTATTTTCTCTTTTAAATTAGAGCAGTTATTGTTATTAAAATTACTTCTCTGACAATCTAGCTGCATGCTTTGTCCAAAATATTCTGCTGTGCAGAAATTACATATTTGCATAATGATTAAATGATTAACTACAAAAAAAAAAAACAAAGAAAAAAACCAATAAGGAACGTAGATTTTATTATTCACTGCTAAAGTAGTGACATTTTTATATGCTTTGTGAATCATATACCACCAAATGCATTGTTAAATTTTGAATGACCTAACGTTTGCATTTTGTTAATATCTATTACATCCCAGGCACTAAAAACCCATTTTTGTCCATGACAGATTATATCACGTGATAAATGTATTTATTTCTAAAGGAGGAATGAAAACGCCAATCTACAGGGATTGTGTTTATTCCTAAAAATATTAATGTAAATGCGAACAAATTATATATCGTTCTCGCTATATTTCCTTTATTGAAACATTTCCCTAGACACAAAGAAACATCTGCAAAATGCATGTGTCACTGTTTTCATAGGTAGTAGAAGTTATCTGAGTTTATGTGTATAGTGTTTAAACATAGTAACTGTATCACTATTGCAGTCAAAGTAACATTTCATTGATAAATGTTATGTGGAAGTCTGTCGAAGGACAATTCCTCAGACCATACTAGATGCGAATGTTAACAGAGTCTCCGATCTTTCTTTATATTTAGCTGTTATAATTATTCAATTGAACATATTTATTAAGAGGACTTCCTCCTTTCCTCCATTCAGGTAGAGACCATTTTAATTGGCTATAAATATAGGGGGAAAAAAGAAATTTATGGACTCGTGAGTTTTAAATGCTATCATCATTTCAGTGAATCACCGCGTAAGACAGGTAAATTTTAATGCATGCTTCTATTTACACTTCATGACGTAGTGGGCACTTTAATTATACCCAGACATATTTCCTATAACTCAAGTAAAGGATCATTCGTAGAGAGGTGCATCTAATATGAGCCAATCGTAGCAGAAGGATTTTGGATAAATATTTGTTGTTAACCAGCAATTCTTAGCAAAAAATTTATTTGAAATAAATTAGTCACAATGCTTATGGGAAGAAAGAAGATTACAAAAGTATGCTTCCAATGTAACTGTGATTCTAATCATATGTGACGTAATGTATTACCGCTCGTACTGTATTTTACCGGATAAGTTAGACAAGCTAAGTAAATTAGCATCACTGATCTTACCAGTCTGGTGAAATTAACGCAGATGGTGTTAAACTTGAAAGTTTGCATGTAACCGAAGAAATAGTAAGAAAGAGTTAAAAGGGAGCAATAGTGCGTATTCTTAAAAGAAAGGTACTGCTTTGACAATTACAAAAGTATTTTGTTCTGTTGAACAATACGGTCTTTCACGTGACGAATTGCAGAATCGTGAAGGTATCGGATAAAATGCTTTTCATTATCTCTGCTGGTTTCTTACAATTTGATTTTAAATTTCAATGTGTATGATTATGCTTTTCACATTTTCGAGAAGATATATAAATAATATTTATAGGTTGATGGATTAGCAGAACTGATAAAATGTAGAGGAAGTTGTTTTGTATACCTTGGCTTTATGAGATCAATTCCCATGTAAGAATCATCATTAAAATGCATATCAGCTACGAATAACCTATAACAGCCTTGCTTTAATTCATTCATTTATAAAGGCAAATATATAACCATTACAAAGAAATACACAAACGACCACATAAACTACAAAAAAATAGATAGTAACCTTGTAAGAAAGAGTACGGTTCCCAACACATTCCCAGAAACTCGGCCTCTGATAACCTTTGTACTTATATATTATCAATTTTGTTTTAATGACTTTTAAGCGTTATGCACAAAGAATATTACTATGATCCTGAAATTTGTGCAATGGATTTATCAATCAATATAAAAGACGGTATTTATTCCTGTATGAAAAATCTATTAATATTATAAGGCATTAAAAGAATAATATAATGTGAACGGATCCATTTTCTCTAATGCTTTAATACAGGTTTTTTTATATCCTGTTGTTGATAGGAAATTATTTTTGTAATTATATAATGTATTTATGAAAGGCTATCGAACCCTCTATTTCTGGACCTAGATATACGATACAGAAAAGGATTTCCGCTCTTGAAAAATGAAACTTTAAGCTTCGTTAAATCTAAAAATGTTCAGAATGAACATTTTCTTGTTCATCATGTCGTTATTAATGTATTTACATAAACTAAAGTTGTTTTCATCTTTTATTTCTTATTGTTTTGCTTTGTATAATTCTTTATTTTTAATTCGCCATTTAACAAAGTTTGGCTATACTTTGTAAAAATGAAAAGAAAGACAAAGAAATAAGAAGCAAAAATCAATCATGTTTCGTAAGTTTAGTAATTATTTTCATAATTATTTCCTAAGAATTATTTGTCCTTCAAGAATCTTTTACTTTATTTTCTTATCATCACTCTATTATTTTGTATAGCTGATTTTTTTATATATATTTTTTAAAGCTGAAAATATAAAATTAATCTCCACTAACGCTTAAGTGATCTTTGATCAACATTTGCTCACACAAATTAATCGATATATGAACAAAAACGAAAAAAAAAATGAAAAATTGCAAACTAATTTTAAAAATCGATCAAATAATAGCCAGTAAAACCAGAAAAAACTGACCTTGCATTAGTAAGTCATACGCTTCAAATAGATTCATTGAATTCTTACGTATAGAAGAATGTAGTGTGGGTTCAAGAATGTCTATTAATGATTCTCTTTCACACATATATTCTCGTATAGTTCATTACTCAAAAACAAAAAAGAAATTGTTATTTAAACTGTTCTGTTAATTAACATTTACAATCATATTTTCCATGTAAAGTATTTACTTTTTAAGGTTGTAAGTTGATAGAATCTTTGAAGCATCGAATAAAATATCTTGCCCTATTCATTACAAATGTTTGCATTTCGTGTTCAATTCTTGAGCAGGTCAACATTTACAAGTGGTAATTTCGGGGTTTATATATATCTTTATATATAAAAGAGAGGTTGTGTGTCTGTCTCCTACGATTTAGATTCCTAGCCACTCCCACATTTTGCGGTGCAGTTTAACCAAAACTGGGTATCTTATAGTCGTGATTCATATCGAGTCCTTCTGGGTATTAGCGCGCGTCTACGATTTAAAAAAAATTACCATCATTTTTTTCCATTTTAATGCATTTTTTCGCTATTATATAAGGGAAGTAACTCTCTAAAAATGTCTACGATGAGTCAACGATTTAAAAAAAAATTACCATAATTTATTTTCCATTTTTAATGCATTTTTTTTAGCTATAACTCTCTAAAAATGCTTATATAGTTATTTCCCTTACAAACCCGAGCAACGCCGGGCGATACTGCTGGTATATATATATATAATACTATACAGTACTGAAACAATTCCCCCTCTCTCTCCCCCTCCTATCTCTCTCTCTCTCTCTCAACAGATCTCTCCCTGCCCAGTCTCTTTGTGCCTATGTCTCTTTCTCACAAGATTTCACCAGTAATTCATCGCTCCAGCCTTAGTACATTGTGTAATACAATTTCAGCTTAACAAATGTATTACAAGTCAACTTTGTCTTTGGAATACTCAGCTACTGAGGAGTACGTTTCATGAAATGGGATTGAGTTAGATGAGCACTGAAATACTCGTTGATTAGGTCAGGAAAGAAACGAAATGAGTGCATTAATCATATATTATAAAGGTGGCGAGCTGGTAGAGTCTTTACGGCACCGGACAAAATGCTTAACTGCTTTTCTTCAGGCTTTACGGTATGAGTTCATATGTGACCAAATTCTGCGTTGCCTTACATTTAACTGCTTTTCTTCTGGCTTTACGGTCTGAGTTCATATGTGACCAAATTCTGCGTTGCCTTACATTTAACTGCTTTTCTTCTGGCTTTACGGTCTGAGTTCATATGTGACCAAATTCTGCGTTGCCTTACATTTTTTCAAGGTCGATTAGGTAAGTACCAGTCGAGTACAGAGGTCGATAAAATTAACTCATCTTTCTGCATTAAACTGATGGTATTGTGCCAAAACTTATTAAAATATTTAAAATTTATATATTTACATAACTTAAGCAAAGTGGAAGGACAATATTTAGTACAATAACATTTCATTATTTTCAACTATGGCTAATTGATGTCAGAGGCCTACAGGATATTCCTTGCATAGAATATTTTGCTATACACAGATACAGGGTTGGCCAAAAGTCATCCGACAGTAAATAAAAATTCAATAAATACTTAATATTTAATTTATTTATACATTTGGGGAAAATGGTGTCGCTCAAGGTCATCAGTTTGAACAGCTTTCATGTTTCATATTTAGATGTTTTTATTAAATTCACTCAGTTGTTATACATAAATAAATCTTGAATTAAACGGTTTTGATTTACTGTCAGTTGACTTTTGGCTAACCTTGTATAATCAAAATGGAAATATGTCCCGGAATTTATTTGAATTTTAAGCGAAGTATATTCACAAGGCATTTCGTCGAGCACTCTGTTAATTATATGGTAATTATGTGTGAAATTTTGTCTCGGGGCTAGAAATTTTAGTGGGAGAACTTCGACATCTATGCTCGAATGCTACTTGTGAATATTTCTAATTGAATAGGCAATTGAAAACATCGAGTGAAGCGAAATTCTGCAGTGATTGCTATTACAATGCTTTATATTTATCTGGTCACAACTGTAAATGTTGTGCTATACATTCTGAAGACGATGCTTATGAATACAAAAAATACATTTCCACAAATACTTATTTGGTTATCAGCATTATTGATCTGCACTTGCTGTTTTAAGCTTACCCATCGTTATGAATCAGCTGCTGTTTTTAGCTTCATCTTGATATCTTCAAAACAACAAGCCATTTTGCGATCAACCTCAACTGATATTTCTCTCACGTAATGTACATTGCTGACACATTCATCATCGATATTATGGACATCCTTCCACCCAAGTTTTCTTGAATGTTTGCGTAGGTAGATGCTTCAGGAATAATAAGTTTTTGTACCAGTTACTTTCTTTGTATCTTTCTCCAAAATACATGTATACTAAATAACATTGCAGTTATTCTCATCTCCATTTTGTTCTTTTAGCTCATCATCATTATACATGCGCTGTTATATTGTCTTACGCGTAACCATCAAAGTTAATGATCCCACCTCAAACACGAACTATACTGTAGATCCCAAAGAGGTAAATAACCGGAGTCCCAGCAGTGTTTTACTGTTCCTTCGTTACTGATAAGAAACATATTTTACTTTCATCGGAGAACTTTTGACGTCACATATTTAGCTAGAATATGGTCTAAGAAGGTCACCTATCTGGTATCTCGCCTAAGCTTATCTGTATTGCATCTATAAACATGATACTTGAGAATGTCTCCCAATGGGGGTCGTAACAGCATAGATTTGATAATTCATGAAATTCATTAAATAAATCAGATACAGAGCATCCTGATCTGTAAACGCTTGCTAATTCAACTACATATCAAATTTGAGAAATATTAAGTCCCTGTTGGGGAACCAGAAAATAATGAAAAGTAGTGTTCGGTTGTTAACCCTACAGAAATTCAAGAGAGACTTGACTGCCGTTGGATTATTGATTGGCAAATTATATCGATCTCATAAAATAATGAAATGAAAAATCTGATGAGCAGTTACTCACCAATTCCTAACCATCACATACTCAAGATATTCCCCACAACAACAATAGTAACAGCAACTACTACTACAACAACAACTACTACTATTACTTCTACTGCTGCTGCTTCTACTGCTAATACTACTACTAGTAATACTGATGCTGCTACTACTACTATTATTACCACCACCACCACCACTGCTACTACTACAACCTCTTCAATTACTTCACCACATAATCCACTATTATAAATAAGGATATTATATATATATATATATAATATTATAAATAAAGATATTATATATAACTCACTAGATTATTTAATCTTACCGAAAACGAAAGAATGATAAGGATTGGAATGCTGTCGTTTGATCTTGGATCAGCAAGCAACGATATCAGGAAAAGCGCAACAGTCTCTATTCCTTAGTCATTTAAATCCAACTCTCAGGGGTTGGACAAAATGATGGAAACACCTAGCATCGTAGCATCATAATTTTTTGAAATATCTATAAAACCGTCGAAAGCTTGTTTATTCTTATGGTTTTTTTAAAATTTATTATTAGTGTTAATTTATATGTTTTGTGAAAATTGCTGTGTCTTTTCAGATATCATAGGAAAAATGTAATTAAAACTCATTAAAGTTGCAGATGTATCGAACTTTCAAAGATGTCAAATTGTTGGTGCTAGTATGGTAGGGGCTAGCGTTACAAATCAGCTGAAATGCTTGGTGTATTAAGAAGTACTGCCTCGAAAGTAATGGCAGTCTTTGAGAAAGAGGGAAAAATCTCGTCGAAACAAAACTCAGGGAAAAGACCAAATCTTTCAGATAGGGACCGTCGGACTCTTACGCGAATTGTTAGAAAAGGATCACAAAAGTGCAGCTCCCCAAACTACTGCAGAGCTTAATGACCACCTCAAGAACCCAGTTTCTACAAAAACTATTCGCCGGGAGTTGCACAAATCCGGATTTCATGGGAGAACCACTACTTTCAAAAACAAATGCTGCAAAGCGTTTACCATGGAGTAAAATCCTACAGAATTGGTCCCTAGACCAATGGAAGAATGTTATTTCCTTGGACGAGTCATCCTTTACCATATTTTCTATATATATATAAGTATTTATTCAGTTTCCGTCTGCCAAATACACTCACAGTTTTTGTTTGACTAGAGTCTATACTGGAAAACACCTATCCAGGGTACCACGCAGTGGGACTGAACACGGAACCATGAGGTTGAGAAGAAAGCTTCTTACCACACAGCCACACCTGCACACACACACAAGCATATATATATATATATGTGTGTGTGTGTGTGTGTGTGTACGAATGTGTATATAAGTGTTTATATACATATTTACATAAACATAGTTGCATTAATATATATAAATATATGTATATATATATATAGATAGATATATATGTATGTGTGTGTGTGTTTTTATATACAAAGATAGATATACTTTCAAATGTATACACAATTTACATTTCATTATACATCATCATTACTTAAGAACCTACATATTTAGGAAGAAGAAAAAATTCAGAGATTTTTTTCTTTAGTGAGGGAATAATTTAATAATGGAATCAGTGTGCAGAATTAGAAATGTTTATAAAGAAATTTACTGAAGATTTTAAAGAGAAAGAGCACGCCATATCAAAGTCTAAATGAAATACGTACAAATTGAGATACAGCACATATGAATGACGTAGGCGGGTATTAATCATAAGAGGCAATAGTGTTTCAGACAAAAAGGGAGTGAAAGGGAATGTATATATGGAAGATAGAGAGTGAGAGAGAGAAAGAGAGACAGATAGTTAGACTGACAGACAAGGCTATAGACACTTTAAAAGAGATAAGGAATTAATTTCTGATGGAGAGAGAAAAGTAACAAAGTGAAAGACACAGTGTAGGAGAAGTATAATTTAGTTAATTTGTGAGAAGCCAAATGATATGATACCTTTAATTATATATATATATATAGATATATATATATAACTATATATATATTTATATAGTTATATATATACACATAAATATATATAGAGAGAGACAAAAATACAAATAGATATATCAGATATAACATATATATGTATGTATATATATATATATATATGTGTGTGTGTCTGTTGTTTATATATATATATATATATATATATATATGTGTGTGTGTTGTGTGTCTGTTGTTTATATATATATATATATATATATATATATATATATATATATATATATATATATATATATATATATATATATACATACTTATATATATATATATTTATACTTATATACAGCACGCGCGCGCATATATTCAGTTACGCATTAAAAGCATCGTCAGCGTTGTAAACATTATCGACCACACATATTCGATTTATGTTCATTGTTCGTTCGCCGGTTTGCTCAGATGTAGTCCTTGTGGGGAAGACTACCTCAGAACACTAGGTATTAAAACACATAAAAGCCATAGGCGAGCCTCTGAAAAAGCTATAAGGCAGCGAACTAGCAAGCAAACAAACAAAAATACTTACGATAAGCATGTGCGGTCAATAATATATATATATATATATATATAAACATTATATTGACTGCACCTGCTCATCGTATATCTTTTAGATTGTTCGCTAGTTCGCTGTCTTATAGCACGAATTATTTATTAGAAACAATCATTTGTGCAGGTCGTTAAGGACCAAGTTGAATGTTCATACCTTGTCTACGACGGGAAAATCTACCATATATATGTATATATATATGTATATTACAAAATATCAAGTTATATCTTGAGTTACAACAACGCTCAAGATATACAACGGACTGGAAATAGAAGTGCTCCAATGAGCTGTATACACTTTTTTATCCAAGGGGAGGCAATGCGAGCAACAACCACAGGAACATTACAAAATTCAAAGATAGACCAAACACATACAAATCTTATATACTAATTTATATCTAAACAGTCCGACATTTAAAAAAAATTTAATTGAGTAATATGTAAGTATAATATACAAATAAAAATATAAATATAAATATAAATTTTGCATATAACACGCTTAAAACTGTTAGATTAAGAGAAATAAATATAATGATAATAAAATAAAAATATGGCATATCAAAAGACGAATAAAATTCCGGCGAATAGTACATAGAATATAATATATATACAAGCTTACAAAAATATAAGATATACAGAAATCCATCTACGGACCATTTCGGGGATGTGCCAATTAATATTAGACATATAAGTACTTAAAATAGTACTTACAATTGGCACTCCCCTCATCAGGATATCCTATACAACACATATAATACATGAACAAATACACAATCACATACCGGCCATTCTCAGAACACGGCATTTACGTACTCCCGGAAATGTTTTCGTCGATCCTGAATGGAACTTTATACGCATGCAACTCTATCCAGCCGCCATAGTAAATTGTAGGCACACAGCGCCACCTGGACCATTTCACTTCAGCAGTTAATTTAATTTATTTTATTTTATTTTATTTTATTTTATTTCATTTCAATTTTATAAATTCTCCCATACATGCAAAGCCACATATTCAGGTTCGAGTCCTCGACTAACAGCTATTTTTTTATAATTACATTATTCTATTTTTATCTCGTTTAACACTCACTATACTTACTAAACTTAACTCAATTGTTATTGCTTAGCTCTAACTTTTATTGCTATTTCTAAATTTCCTATGGAACGTCGAGTGGATCTTATGCGTACACGCCGGTATTGCATCAATGAACTTATTTAACACTGCGTTGTTGTAATTTTTAAATATAGTATATGCCTCCCTTATGCATAAACCGCATCTAGTAGACCCAATTCTATAAGGGGAGTGATGCGCAAGGATAGCCCATGATATTTTAAATTCAACATTCCTTTCTTTAAGGTCATTAACATCTAATGCCAATGTTGTAGAAGTCCTATATTTAGGATTGTTGGAAGAGCTCAGGTGGGATCGATACCTCTGTTTAAAGGGTACTGTGCTTCCAATGTATATTTTTCTCTGGCCTCCTTGAGCCTCAACACTACATTTATAAACTACATTTTCCTGGCGACAATTTCCGCTAATAGGACATTCTGATGAGACCCTACAATTACATTTTTTCAACCTGCTACATTTTTTCAACCTGTGTGAAGTGATGAGGCCACATTCAAATAAAATCGTTCAATTAACCGCCACAATTGCCCCTACAGGGGACCTGAAAATCCGCATACATATATATATATATATAAATATATATATATAATATATATATATATATATATATGTTATATATGTATGTATATATATAATATACATATATATATGCATGTATATATATATGGCATATATATATGCATGTATATATATATATGCATATATATATATATATATATATATATATTATATATATATATTATATATATATATATATATGCATGTATATGATAAATAGGTCTATTGAATTGATCTATGCATGACAATTTTGCTTATAAACCCACATGCTAAAATTATTTTGCATGTATTTACTGTACATATGCATAAATTCAAATTCACATACGAATACATGTACATACACACATACAATACATACTGATATATACATATGTATGTATGTATTTATGTATGCATGTATGTATATATGTATGCAAGTATGTGTATGCATATGTATATATGAAACCAAGAGAATATAAAATGTGTCCGCGTGTGTGTTTGAGTATGAGTATGTCAGCGTGTGTGTATATGTGTGCATGTGTGTATGTGTGCGTGTGCGCGAGTCCATGTAAGGCTATATAAGCATGACTTTAGTAAAAAAAACCAAGTGTGTGTCAATAATTGTGTTCTTTGTTCTTTGTCCCGAATTAAATTTTAGAAATTCTGGACACGTTTTTAAAATGTGTATTTATTCTGAAACACACTCTGTTTTCCTAGACTTGGAGACGTTCTTACAACAGATACTATCCATCTGATTCTTCTTAATGTCTGTCACAGCCCATGTTCGCTCAATGCTTCAAGATTAACCATGAACAGACAATGCTCTGCTGCCTACAGACATAGGATGGTAGGATGGCTGTCAGTTTTCATGTGTTTAAAATTTATTTTGAAGATATTCTTGTGGTTGAGGATATTATTACACATACACGCACTTAGAAACACACACACACATATATATGTATATATATATATATATATGCATATACACACACATAAGTATATATATATACATATATATATATATACATATACATACAGAGACCACACTCACCACACACACAACAGGCTTTAATATGGCAGTATATATAATTGTGTGCATCTGTATGTCTATAGATTCTATCGAATCAATGACAGAGAGGAATATGTAGATAGATAGATAGATAGATAGATAGATAGATAGATAGATAGATAGATAGATAGATAGATAGATAGATAGATAGATAGATAGATAGACAGAAAGATAGATAAGTGGATAGATTGAATATTAGACAAACACACAAACAAGCAGAATACTACATCGGTAAGTACAGTGTGTATGTATAACATGGTGGAGGCGCAATGGCCCAGTGGTTAGGGCAGCGGACTCGCGGTCGTAGGATCGCAATTTCGATTCCCAGACCAGGCGTTGTGAGTGTTTATTGAGCGAAAACACCTAAAAAGCTCCACGAGGCTCCGGCAGGGATGGTGGTGATCCCTGCTGTACTCTTTCACCACACACTTTCTCTCACTCTTACTTCCTGTTTCTGTTGTACCTGTATTTCAAAGGGCCGGCCTTGTCACTCTCTGTGTCACGCTGAATATCCCCGAGAACTTCGTTAAGGTTACACGTGTCTGTGGAGTGCTCAGCCACTTACACGTTTATTTCACGAGCAGGCTGTTCCGTTGATCGGATCAACCGGAACCCTCGTCGTCGTAACCGACGAAGTGCTTCCATGTATAACATCAGAGACAATTACGGACGCAGATGAATTTCCTTGATGTGATTTGATTATTCACCACGAAATTTTTGCACCATTATTGAGAGTTCAGAAAGACCGCGAGCTGGCAGAAAGGTTAGCACGCCGGGCGGAATGCCTAGCCGCATTTCGTCTGCCGTTACGTTCTGAGTTCAAATTCCGCCGAGATCGACTTTGCCTTTCATCGTTTCGGGGTCGATTAAATAAGTACGAGTTACGTACTAAGGTCGATATAATCGACTTAATCCGTTTGTTTGTCCTTGTTTGTCCTCTCTGTGTTTAGCCCCTTGTGGGTAGTAAAGAAATAGTTATTTCGTCTGTCTCTTCGTCGTTCAAATTCCGACGAGGTCCACATAAACATGATCCCAAACCATGCAAGATAGGGATTTTCTTATCATTTGCTAGGCCTTTTAGCTATTGCAAATGGTTCTTTAAGTCGTACCCTGACATACATTACAATTTATATAACAAGAATAAAGGCGGCGAGCTGGCAGAAACGTTAGTACGCTAGGCGAAATGCTTATCGGTATATCGTCTTTCTTTACGTTCTGAGATCAAATACTGCCAAGGTCGATTTCGCCTTTCATCCTTTGATGGTTGATAAATTAAGTACCAGTTGGGGCCAGATCGAACTGACAGGCCCCACTCACCCAAAATTTAGGGCCTTGTCCCTAGAGCAGAACAGAATAAGAATAAATATAACTGAAGGGCAGTCATCGTAGTTTTAAAATGAAAGCTTTTGTTCATAGAGACGCCCACTCTAGAACTGGTTGGAGACAACTTATAAAGCAACATCGATACTCCAATATGCTTTGAGAATGCGTTCCATCAAGTCAATGGTGTTTTAGATTTCTTCATGTTTATCCGAATCTCAAAATAATTTTCAAGTTAGTTACCAGCTTACCAGGTCATAGAATTTGGAAGTAAGTTTACGTTTCGTGTGTATCTATTTCAGATGAAAGTTTGATAGCGAGGACTTCATAATTTATAGGGTAATATAGAAGAATGTGATGAATAAAGTAAGTGAGGAGACATGCGATTCACGTGCTCCAATTTTCTTAATCCTTATAATTTTATATATAACAATCAATATGCTAACAAATGAGAGAACAAAGGCTTGAGTGAAGAGGCTCAATTAGAACAAGTTTTATAAAATGTGTTTTGTATCTTACATTCTGTCAACAGCAACGAATTTAGAATTGGCTATAATGATAATTATAAAACGCTTCGGTCGACAAAGCAATCGCTCGGTAAATCAAAAGCCCTATATATGTATAAATGTCTGTGTGTCTCTGCATAACTTTATACACACATATACATGAACATAACTACGCATACTTATAAATATGTGTATGGAAATATATATATATATATATGTATGTATGTATGTATGTATGTATGTATGTATGTATGTATAAATATATATATATATATGTAAGTATTTATGTATGTGTGTATGCACAATAAATTCGATTGATGTATTAATGTGATATTTAATGAGTTTAATATGAGATATGTTTTTCATTTATATCTGATCTAGTTTTGAAAAGGTATATATATATATATACGATGTATATATTTATGTATGTATGCTAACACAATTGTATAAGTGTGTACGTACGTTTATTTCATTATATTCTATCGTTTTATTCAAAGAAATATCGATTTTTTTTCCTGTTAATTTCATTCGTTGTTTTGCTGGATTTTAAAATATATTTACCATGAAACAAATATCATTTGATATTTGTTATAACAGTCTGGTAAACATGTAACGGTAATTTTACTATCGGATTTATGGCAACATACAACGGTCAAAATACATTACTCGCGATTTTTATCTAAGCGTTTTTCGTTTTGAAGTTTTATTTTTATTTCTTTAATTATAAAAAAAAAATTGTTTCTCATAATGCTACTGTCAAAAATATGAAATAGCTTAAAATATCCGTTTTATTGCGCAGTTAAATAAACGCCTATGAATTTCAATAACAACAACAATAACAACAATAGCAACAAGTACAAAACAACATCAACTACAACATCTACAACAACTACTGCTACTAAAATAATAATAATAATAATAATAATAATAATATAATAATAATAGTAATAATAATAATATTATAAATAAGTTCATATAATTAAAAAGAGAGTAAATTTAGTACATAATGAAACAACACAAAGAAAAACAGATATATCTTTCGTTTCTGAAGCTCTCATTTTATGTGTATCACGAATCATATCATTAAATATGACAGAAAGTCATTACTTTTAAAAAATACTCTCTTTATTATTGTTATTGTTATTATTATTATTATTATTATTAATTATTATTATTGCTGTTATACTTGTAATTATTATTTTTGTTATTATAAACATCATCAACATCATTATTATTATCATTTGTATTAGTAGTAGTAGTGAGAGATTGATGGCTCTCGACCATCGTTACCGTAATTAAAAGACGATGAAATGTTTTCTGATTGAACGCCCACAAGCAGGTCGTAATCTCAATCCTCATCACATGACTGTTTGATACACACCATAGAATGATCATTAAGTTCTATAAATTCATAAAGAATCACTGAGGCAATGTATATATATATATATATATATATATATATATATATATATATATATATATATATATATATATATATATATATATACATATATATTATGTATGTATTAATTAGACTGAGGCGAATGAAGAATTCGAACATTTAGAACAGAAGTCTGACACGTGTCTCGATCGTACCCATCGCGAGCACAACACTTGGACATTTATTGTAATTGGAAACGAAAAAGGCCTTTGTATATTAAAATTCTTCATTTTCCTCCTTTTAGTATTGTTCTTTACTCTCTGAGTAGTCAAGATATAAACTGGAATATCAGATGAGTGCTGAAGGTAGATTACCAAGCAAAAGACCATCAGAAAGACCATCGCATTTTATTCCTACAAATTCGATATTTGCCTGGATATCATATCCCACATATCATTATTGGTATGGTGGTAAGCAGCTTGTTTACCAACCACATGGTTCCGGATTCAGTCCCGCTGCGTGGCACCATGGGCAAGTGTTTTCTACTATAGCCTCGGGCCGTCCAAAGCCTTGTGAGTTTATTTGGTAGACGGAAACTGAAAGAAGCCCGTCGTATATGTATATACATATACGTGTATATATATATATATATATATAATATATATATTATATATTATATATATAATATATATATATGCGTGTATGTTTGTGTGCCTGTGTTTGTCCCATCCAGCATCGCTTGACAACCGATGCTGGTGTGATTATGTCCCCGTCACATAGCGGTTCGGCAAAAGAGACCGAAAGAATAAGTACTGGGCTTACAAAGAATAAGTCCAGGGGTCGAGTTGCTCGATTAAAGGCGGTGCTCCAGCATGGCCGCAGTCAAATGACTGAAACAAGTAAAAGAGAAAGAGAGAAAGATATATTATATATATATATATATTATATATTATATATATATATATATATACATATATATATATATTATATTATATATATACATATATATATTATATATATATTAAATATATTATATATACACACGAGTGGGGAAG
>NC_043015.1:6675112-6695112 GCF_006345805.1 Octopus sinensis
TATAGATAGATAGATAGATAGATAGATAGATAGATAGATAGATAGATAGATAGATAGATAGATAGATAGATAGATAGATAGATAGATAGATAGATACTGACATACCTATAAACAGAGACATGAATGTAACATAATATATTTGTAAAGATGTAAGTAAATTATGAAAGATGTATAAATATAATATGTGTGTTTCTGTGTGTGATTCCCTTTGAGTGCGCCTGCGTTAATTATACACACGGGCAGGCAAAACCGAAAATATATATTAGCGAAATTCTAAATTGTTACATACACACACACAAAAAAAAAACTTGCTCAAATTTCAGGAACTCACGTTCGTCTTATTGACGTATCTTATAACTAATTCCTCATACATGTACTGTTTCACTTCTCTTGGCTTCCTGCACAGCACAAATTATCTGCTTCTACGAACAAGGAAGGTATACGCTTCTCGAATTCCATTCATCCGATATTAAGCCCCACCATTTAATGTCTCTGCTGTATCGCTTCCCCACTTTTCTATTTCGCACACATATACATTCTGCATTCTGACAATTATTTCTCACCTGAAAAACAGATTTAAAATCCCACCGCGCGTATTCTATTCCCATATGTATAAGAGATATGAAGTTTAAATTCAACATTAACTATATCTGATTAGTAATAGGAGAGGCATGATCCAACGAAGGACGCGTACTAATACTAGAATTAAATACACTAAAACATGGAGATAGATTCATGTTAAACAACATCGCTGCTGTTTGATGGATGTTTTATAAGTAATAAGATTACTAAAGATAGATTACTAAGATCACCTGTGAAAGTGGTGATCAGATATAATGCGCCGAAATGTTTAGCTCTCAATATATTATTACACATTAAAGAATTCATCACCGTTTCTACAAACCAACAGGGTGTATATTGATGATGTTATTAATATCAATTTATTGCTAGATACCTTCACGCTTTCAAATATACATAAACGAATTCATAGTTACACAAACACACACATAGACAGATACATACATATGCGCATATGCACACACACTTATGTATTTATGTATGTATACATATATATATATTCATACAGTATATCTATTTATCTATCTATCTATCTATCTATCTATCTATCTATCTATCTATCCATCCATATATCTATCTATATATATCTTTCCCTGTCTCATTCTCTCTGTGTATATATATATATACATAAGCATAAATACATATATATTATATACATACATATTTGCATAGATAGATATATAGATGATAGATAGATAGATAGATGATAGATAGATAGATAGATAGATAGATAGATAGATAGATAGATAGATAGATAGATAGATAGATAGATAGACAGATGTAGACAGTCACGCGGTTTTGAGGAATGCTGCAATAGCATGACAGCTGTACATGGTTCTGTTCTTTTCGTTCAATGTGAAAAGTGACTATAATGCAATGGTTGCTTGTTTGCAGGGTCAAATAAGAAGAACCATTTACCTGACCAAGACAACTTTTCGTTATCGCCAGTGGCCATTTGACGTAAGTTCAATAGAGCTGGTGTAGAATGTTGGTTTGCTAAACAACCTGTAGAATGATTATCATTATCGGGGCAAGATTTGTGAAGAGGCATTCCCATTCATTCTACTTGTATTGGTCAGCTGCAATAAGCGCATAAGTTGTGATACGTGTCCTTTGGTGTCCATCTGACAGATAACTTTCGCGTATACCTCCACGTAGCTGCTTGCATTTAACGGCGGCCATATTCTGCTGAACTATTTCGACTGAGTGGATAAACAATGTAATGGCTATATACGTCTTTGTGCGTGAAGACAATGCCTATATACGTGCGTGAAGACAATGCCTATATACGTGCGTGAAGACCTCCCTACTAATGCATGTGAGAACTGGAACCGGTGAAAGATGCAGAAGAAGGCATCGTAGTTCAACAGTAAGGCCGATGCCCAACGCATAATGTAGTGCAGGGAGCAAGATAAGGTAGAAAAGACTTCTTGATCATCCACAACAGCTGTCTCTATTATTAATCGCATAGAACTGGAAATGCTCCTCGATTAACGATGGTAACAGATGAGAGAGTGTGTGGGATGCTAGGCAACTCAATTTAAACAATGTCTGTGCTTAAGACACAAGTCAGCATTCACTTATGATGTCTGACTTGTGATCATAGTTCCGACAGATGAACGCGTTTTTGTAGATAATCGAAGGAAATAAGGGTTATACTAATATTAGTATATTTCATATTAATATAGTTGCTGCATTTGTGGAGGTGCAATGGCCCAGTGGTTAGGGCAGCGGACTCGCGGTCGTAGGACCGCGGTTTCGATTCCCAGACCGGGCGTTGTGAGTGTTTATTGAGCGAAAACACCTAAAGCTCCACGACGCTCCGGCAGGGATGGTGGTGATCCCTGCTGTACTCTTTCACGACAAATTTCTCTCATTCTTACTTCCTGTTTCTGTTGTACCTGTATTTCAAAGGGCTTGCCTTGTCACTCTCTGTGTCACGTTGAATATCCCCGAGAACTACGTTAAGGGTGCACGTGTCTGTGGAGTGCTCAGCCACTTACACGTTAATTTCACGAGCAGGCTGTTCCGTTGATCGGATCAACCGGAACCCTCGTCGTCGTAACCGACGGAGTGCTTCCACCAGTTGCTGCATTTATTAATATATTCCCAAGTGATAGATATAGAAATGCGATATTTGGGGGAAATGTAAAATAATTTTAGCATAATGTATACTAAAGACTTTCAGTTTTGTATCTCGTGTTAAACGAATAACTAAAGATTTATATCTATACGTATATATACATATCTATACGATTCTATACGATTACACGTGTAGATATGCAGCGACATTCATGTATGATTCTACATAGACATATATCTGTTATGTATGTATATATGCATATATGTGTGTAAGTAGGAGTATATGTATGTATATATTTATATATGCATACACATACATATATGCATATATGTATACACACACACGAACACATATATAGTATACATTTAAACAGAAGAGAAAACTGCCTTTAACAGGCAGTTTTTACACGCTAGAAGAAATAGCTAAAACGACCAAAACCACATTTAAGGGGAATCTTCAAAAGGAATGAACAATAAAATCTTTTAGCTCGTTATTTTTTCCCGATCAGACCTAGGTTTCAACATTTCTTAGCAATGAAAATAATTTGCAAGGCGAATTTCTCATCAGTGACCGCGCCATATTTGTCTCCTAATTGCATGTTAGTATTATGGTGCGGTTACTGATGAGAAATTCGCCGAGGAAATTATTTTATTTCCTAAAAACATTTTCAAACCAAGGTAGAAGTTTTTATTTTACGTTCCTTTTGAAGATTGGTATTAAATATGGTATTCGTCGTTTTGACTACTCCTTCTAGCGTGTAAAAACTGCCTGTAGAAGGCTGTTTTCTCCTATGTATAAATGTACACTATTTTATATTAAGAATGTATTATCTATTGACTTTTCATACATGCTAGGCTACTGGTAGTGAAATTTCTAAAAAAATCTCACTACCTTATATTTTACATATATACATAGTTAGATAGATACTAGATAGAAAGAGAATTATACATATTGATGCATACATACATCCATATATATATATATATATATATATGTGTGTGATAGATAGATACATATATATATATATATATATATATATATATATATATATATATATATATATATATATATATATATATATATATATATGTATGTATTATGTATACACCACACATATGTACATATATATATATATATCTATATATATCTAATATATATATATGTGTGTGTGTGTGTGTGTGTGTGTACGGCTACACACACAAAAAATGGAAACTGTTTCAATTTATAAGCTTATTTTGGGAAAGTACATAGAAATGCGTATGTATATACATAGATACATACATAGATATATACATACATGCATATATATAATATATATATATATATATATATATATATATATAATACTCAGACTAATGAACGCATACACTGGCTTCGCACATTGAAAATTTAGCGACAAAATTCTATGCACTCGATCAAACACTCATATACACAATTGCACATCTTTATATATATGTAATAAATATATGCATACTCAGACGTATATCTGGTCTAGAAATGAGTCCATATAATATATATATATATATATATATATATATATATATATACATATATATATATATATATATGTATATATATATATATGTGGTGTGTGTGTGTGTGTAGTATATATTCATATATTTCATATATTTGTATGTATATGTGCGTACGTATGTGTATACGTATATGTGCATATATATGCGTTATAGATACATACGCACACTCACATATGTGTGTATGTGTGTTTGTGTGTTTATATGTTCGTAATTATATATGTTTTTGTAAGCACGTATATCCATAGCATTCAGGAATTTTCCTGTATGCAATTGAAAGCAAAACACAATAGTGGCTTTCTAAATGTAATTCTCGTTCCATTCATTATACACTATACAACCAATGAAAAGCTTAAAATTACATTCTATAAGATTCCTGTCTCCCTTTCGAAATTGTATTAATTCTTAACTCATTTTGTAGCAAGTTAATCCAGATATATTTTATATATATAATATAAATATATATATATATATATATATAATATATATATATATATACTCACATACATTTATACTCACTTTTCATTCCGATTTATATATTTTTGATACTATGATAATACAATCATATTTCCTCTCTATTGTTGGAAGATAACAATATGTTAGAGCTACATAGCTGTTATGAAAACCAATAGGGTTTATTTTCTTTGTTTTTCGTTTTGAGCTTTTAATCATTGCAAAAAGTTATCATGTGTTTACAATTTCTAATATTAAATGTAATTGAGTTTCATTCTCTCAATTATTTCATTTGCCTCCCACCACTACCATCGCCTCTGCTAAATTATATATATCACATTATATATTGCAAAAATGACTTTAAATGTTGTATGTATATCGCACGTTTCATTTCCTTTTCTAATATTGCAACTTAGTTAATTCCCTGGAAATTTAGCATGATTATGATAATGATAACAAAAGCAGTATTATCATCATCATCATCATTATTATTAGTATTATTATTATTAATATTAATGCTACTAGTAGAAATCTGAATACTCAAAGAAATAATAGCCACTACTAGTTTTCTGATTTAGGCAATAGTTCAGTAACTTTCAAGGACTCCGGTTTTTATCACTTGTGTCAACTATTACCTGACAGTACAATGATTAAGCGACCCCAGAGAAAGGAGTGGAAAAGTAAATCTCGACTGGATTGGAACATAGATCGTAAAAGAGCTGAAGCAAACATCGCAAATCGTCTTCCGATATTCTAAACGTTTTGCCAGCACACAGCTTTAGCGATAGATCACATAGTAAGTTCTTATTTAAGCTGAAGTCAAGCTGTTCTGAAAGTAGGATGCTCGTCAATATTATCGATGTATTTATTCGATTGATTATATATTCTATTGCAGCTGGTATAATAAAAGACAACGTATTTTTGTGACGCTCTAATTCTGCCATTTTAGTCGTAATCTGAATCTAAAAATTAATTCAGTTATTTATACTATATAATAGGTTTAGTATTATGATTATTTTTGTTTCTATTTTCAATACCGAAATGCTAATATTATGCACAATCATGTACGCGTCGATATTAACGATGTCCGTACAGCTATGCCGTTTGGGGTCCAGTCTTGTATTGTGTTTGTATGCTTCATTAGGTTTCTTGTATTATGTGCTCTGTTGATTTCCGGGATATTTTAATGCTTTTGTCTGCTTCCTTGCTCTCCAAAACTCAAGACACTCTGAAATTATGGATTCTGTTATTTACGGTTATTCGTCTATTATTTAATATGAACACCTAATATGATCAATATCCATTTAGCTTTACTGGAAATTAATTTCTGCGTGTCTTCAGTAAATCAACCATATCTTTTTCTGTGTAGTATAAACTCTTGGCAAAATTCTATTCATGATCTATTCTATGATATTCCCAGACTGATCACGACGATCGTGCATTTATATTTTGTGAATTGCTGCTATTCAGTACTCATTGCCTTTCCAGATCTTTCTATTTCTTGAATATTTGAAAGAGCAGATCTAATGTCAAATACATTCTTGTTTTGATGGTTGCCGTATTTTTATATTCCAAGACTCCAGTCATCAATGTGTCCTGTAGTAAAGTGTGTAGGATATATTCTCAGTTAGACTTGCCTGATATTTCTAGACGCTTTTGCTATCATGTAGGGCAGTGGTTCTCAACCAAAGCCCATGTGACTCCAAGGTTTCCATGTAAGACTGTTAGGGGTCCACGCAAGCAAACTAGTAAATTGGAGGCCCATATTAGTATACTCTTTTTAACCTTTTACTTGTTTCAGTTATGTGATTGTGGCCATGCTGGACGACTGCCTTTAGTCGAGCAAATCGACCCCAGGACTTATTCTGTGTAAGCCTAGCACGTATTCTATCGGTCTCTTTTGCCGAACAGCTATGTTACGGGTACGTAAACGCACCAGCATCGGTTGTCAAGCGATGTTGGGGCAGAAACACAGACACACAAACATATACACACACATACATACGTACATAATATATATATATATATTATATATATATATTCTAAGTATATATATATATATATATATAAATAATATATATATATATACATATATACGACGGATTCTTTCAGTTTCCGTCTACCAAATCTACTCGCAAGTCTTTGGTCGGCTTGAGGCTATAGTAGAAGACACTTGCCCAAGGAGCCACGCTGTGGGACTGAACTCGGAACCGTGTGGTTGATAAGCAAGCTACTTACCACACAGGCACTCTTTCGCTTATATTAAGTATATTGAGAATCTATGAAAAAAATAATCTCCTTTTGAGGTTTTTTATTTGCAAGAAACAGCTCCATTTCTTTCTCTAACGTTTTATATAGTCCAACCAACACGAGTTAATATGTAAAAATCAAAATAGGAATTTAGAAAGAACTAGGTTTTAATTACTGTATAGCTATGGGGTTCCACCAGAATAAGGTAGTAGTAAAAATGCTCCATAGGTAAAAAAAAAAAATAATGACAGTTGAGAATCGGTGAAACAGAATATCCTCCATGTACCTTGATTAGTAAAGATCTAAGATGCTACACTTTCATGTGTTATCCCATCAAACAGTTTCAGATCCTGCTGGTTGCATAACATAATCTCCCACTTTGCTGTCGGTTTCGAATCTGATATAGGGCTACAGATAGATTCAAAAACCTGCAGCTGTATTTATATATACGATTCTTTAACTGGCGAATGTGCATCCTCTTTGGAATGGAGGGCAAAAGCTGTTCCGGCAGCCTGTACTCGAAAGGGAATTATTGCACATATATAAGTTTCCATTTATCCTATCTGAATCGATAAACCAAATTATCATTCAAGGGTGGCTGATTGGTAGATATAGTAAAAAATCAAATGACATTCCTTATTGAACTAATTTCAGTAATTGCTGATCTTGGGTGGCAAATTTAATTCTTAGATTATTTGGCACTATCATTTTTTTATTTTATGAATTTACTCCTTTTAAGCTATCGATAAGTCCCCAATATGAGGATAACGTCACCCCATTCTTCCACTCCTAAAAACTGGAAAGACACATGGAGGTTAAAGAATTCGGTAGCGTTCCCAAAAATATGTTTTCAGTCTATGAGTTCAACAGAAAACGAAGCAGCTCAGTATTCATAACGTAACATAATTAGCTTTACAATAAACTATGTCTTTCTATTACTACTTCATCAAAAATAATATACATCTTTTCTAACTTGCTCTAATTGGTATCATACTGATGTTATATGAAAAATATCCAAAATTTGAATTTTGCCTTATTAGGAACGTAAGCTATTTCAAAAATTACATATTCCCGTAACCTTTCAATCTCATTTATCTATCGCACGTTGGTAAATAAAGTATTTTACTTGCAATACGCACGTAGTCGATAGTGTCAGAGTTACCTACGCGTTGATTGAGACTTCTTTATCGTACGCAATCACAAACAAATCAAAGTCGACATACTTCCAAATTAATCATACATGGAGATGCCATATATTCATATATTCATATATGTCACATATTCATACAAGAAAAACATTATGACTGTAATGCTCCATAAAGCTGTATTGTATTCTTTATGACTAGACATAGCGGTGCTACGTTTCAACAGAATTGGACGCAGCGATGTTGTGATATTATTGTCTTTTGCAATTTGCTAGATTATTATCGACATAATTGAAGCGCTATTGCATTATATGTAACTCGAAAGTGGGTCGCATAGTTTTGCTATGAGCATGGCTTATATATATATATATATATATATATATATATATATATATATATATATGGTGTGTGGTGTGTGTGTGGGTGTGGTGTTGTGTGTGTGTGTCTATATGTCTATATATACCTATACGTACATGTATATATACATATATCTATATACATACATATACGTATGTGTATACATATATATGTATATATACACTCATTCATACATACATACATATGTATTTATATACATACGTTTATGTATATATGTATATAGATATATGTACACACACACACACATATATATATGTGTGTATGGGTGTATGTGTGTGTGTGTGTGTGTGTGTCTTTATATCCGTTTGTGAGAATAGCGGAAATAATTATTGACGGTTCAGATACGATTCATGATGGGCAGCTCTGTTCTGAGTTTATTGTTAGGTTTATTAACAGGGAAAGATCAGATCACGCATTCGATTTAGTGTCGATCATATCAATGCAGAACAGCAAGAGGTTTGTTTCGTCATGCAAAGTCTATTTAATGATACGCTTTCATAGAAATGTTTCACTGGTATTCCAAAAATAATGAATAATATTGTACATATATTGATAAGGAAATAACGTCTCTATGATAATACCGTTTTATGCTCGATAAGGTGGAAATGGTAAATGATTATGCGAAAGTCACCAACACTGCTGGTATTAAGAACGGACTTCCTTCGATAAAAAGAAAAGTTGTCCCGAGCACCGCCGCTACTTACAATATGCCTGCTGTCTATTTTACAGTTACAGATTTCATTAGAACGTAGGTGTTAGTTACATATGTGCTTCTGTCACCATATTGTTAAAATCGAGAAAATGACAAATACTGATATTTGTTTTATGTAACGCATATATTTCAGTTGACGTAAACATTATATGTCACGGTTTGTTACTTTATTTTGCTGTGTTCTTACAGTAGATTTTCTTGCTGCTCTTCCGGCAGCTGCTTCTCAGCCGTAGCTAAAATTTCGTTGACAAATCTAAGGGGAAAGCTATATATGTCTGTAATTTTCTATGGTCAATACTTTAAAATATATTTGTTTTTCTCCACTTATCAAGAGAACAGGGGCAATTTGACGAATATATCTTTGTAGTACTCAGCACGTAGTTATAGAATGGTATATATATATTCTCATGCACACACACACACGCACATATACACAAGTATATATGAATAGATTTATATAATCTGTGTATAAGCGTGTGTGTATGTAAATACATATGTATTAACGCACATATATATGTATTTACATATATATATATATATATATATATATATATATAATATATATATATATATATATATATATATTATATATATAAATATACATTATATGATATATATGAAAAATAAAGGATATATATACTTGTGCGTCTGCGGGCGCGTGTGTATTTACACAAAACATACATTATGAGATATCAGTGAATGATAAAGAGGTATTTCGTCCAAGGAGGGAAAAGAGATGGACAGTAAACAAAATACAGAGGAATATATTTAATAGGAAAGTCCGAAATGCCGAAGGAATATATATAAGTAAAGCTGTGTTGAAAGGTGGATTACCAAAGATATATATTATATGGAGTTAAAGAAGAAATGGTAATTATCTTTTGACATAGTAAAAATAATGATGTAAATCAAACAAGAAAATTATATGAAAGAATATCATGCTGAGAAGAATGAATAAAAACCTACAAGAATAGAAAAATTTAAGAATAGAACATTTGAATAGTGAAATGTAAGACTTGTATAAATTAATAAATGTATAAATGTGAATGGCAATAACAATGGATTGTGGCAAATGAAAGCAATGATGAAGTAATGGGGGGAAGAAAGCCTATGCATATTAAAAATACAGAGCATGATGAAGCATTGTTTTTGATAGTTTTGTAATGATATATAAATAAACGTGTGAACGACTAAGATGTTAGACTTCCTTACGAAATCGTGATACTCCGCGAGGTGAATAGAAATGAATGTGTTTAAGGATATAACGGCTAAGTGTATGAAATGCATATTGTTCTATTAAGCATTTCAGTCTTAGAACAATAGACAGGGTAGAATAGGGTCCTTAAGTATTTAGACTATCACAGCAAACCCAGGACGCATATTACCGTTCTGTTTTACCAGCCGCTACACACTGCGAGATATAAACGTACAACACACACACACACACACATATATATATATATATGTATAATCTATATGTTCAATATTAGTCATGAGAAGGGGACAGTTAGTCAACAGCAAAGGCATCAAATTACCTGATGGCCAGATATTAAAATTATTGAAAGGAGGACAGAGTTATAAGCCTCTAGTAGTGTTAGAATCTGACAAGGCACTAACTACAGAAATGTAAACGAAAACAGAGAAGGAATAATTCAGAAAAATTAGGAAAATAATGAAGTTAAAGCTAAATAGTCCGAATCTAGTGAAGGCTGTTAATACTCGGGCAGTATAATTAATTAGAGACTCTGCAACCTTTGTAAATTGAATAAAAACTGAATTAGCCAAGCTAGAAGAAGAACTAGGCAGGAGTTCGGTATGAATGGAGGATTTCACCCAAGAGGAGAAGTAGCAAGGTTATACTTATCTAGAAAAGAAGGTAGGATGGGGCTAATATCAGTAGAAGACTGCGTGGAGTTAGTTAGAGTAGATATATACTTCTATGTAGGTAATAGTGAAGAAAGTTTAAAAGCTACAAGAGTCACAGCAAGACATAAGAAAAACCAAAAACACAAACGAACTTAAAAACTAGAAAAAAAAGAACAGAAATTATATGACGGGTAATAGAAGGTAGTAGATCGGTTTCAGCAAATAGTGGTAGTGAGACATGGTTATGGATGCAGAAAGGAAAACTGAAGAGGAAGGCAGAAAGTTTGTTAGTTACTGCACAAGATCAAGCATTAAGGACTAATTTGTTGAACGCCAAGATTGACAAAACTCAAATAGATTTCCAATGAAGATTATGCAAATAAAAAGAGGAAAGCGTTACTCGCATAGTAAGTGAATGTAGCGTGCTGGCACAGAAAGAATACACGGGGAGACATGACAAACTGGAAGGAGTAATCTACTGGGAGCTACGTGGGATGAACATACTGATAAATATTATGAACATGTACCTAGTAAAATACTAGAAAGTAAGAAATACAATATATTGTAGGACTTCAAATTTCAGACTGACAGTGTAGTAGAAGCTAGAAGGCCTGATTTTGTTGTTGTTATAGTAGTAGTAGTAGTAGTAGCAGTAGATGAAGAGCATAGAATGTGCCAGATAATTGACTATATAGTTCCAAATGATGAAACCATTAATATGAGAAGTATAGAAAAATAGCTAAGTACTAAGATCTATCTATTACATTACAGAGACTATGGAAAGTGAGGATAAAATGTATCCCAGTAGTTATAGATGCATTAGGAACGACCCCCTAAAGATTTGAACAGATGAATAGAGGAAGTAGGCATAAAACCCAGTTTAGTGCAGCTGCAGAAAACAGTGTTACTAGGGACAGCTAGGATACTTTGGATGGTTCTTGGCATCTAAGGTTACTTGCTATAGTCCAATAGGCAGGTCTTTGAAATCTAAGGTTACACGTTGTAACCCGATGTTAGGATATGTTTTCTTTTCCAACAGTCTAATCTGCTGAGTGTATATGAAACTACTAATAATAATACTGATAATCCACTCGCCAAAAAATATTCACTATATTGTATTGTGCAACAGGAGTGTAAGTTGGAAAATTTTTGCCCCTGATACCCTGACATTGGACCAAATACAGAACCGTAAGATCGCTGACTGAACATTTTAACCATATGTCCTAGTGAAAATGTTCATGAAATGATAGATATTTAAATAGAAGAATGAAAACTAAATTATTTAACTTGCTGGAATTACAAAATATGTTAGGTGCCAATACGTATACATTTCCAAAAATTTCAGAATAATGGGAAAACGGAAGAAGTTTTGAGGCAACAAGAGTTAATCGGCTTGATAATTCGACACCACTAAGGCTTATCTGCTGTTATATGTTTGGAGGCTAAGCTTTTAATCTTCGGCAATGCAAAGGAAAATAAGATAGTGATTTCACTTATGCTTGAGGTAAAAGACAACACCGTGGTCTCTTTTCCCTTCGTTTTATCTATTCGCAAAAGTATGTTAGTTGCGTTCTGAATTTTATAAGTAGATTTAACTAGTGTTAGTCATTTCGTTGCTGCAATACTGGAAAGCCAGCTCAAAATACTTAGTTGATTACAGTTACACGTGGTATTTTTGCCCATATACAAATACACTGAATTGATGAAGGTGCTTCTTCCCATGATCTGTAAGCAATACTAGACAAATATCCCTCGAATCATACTCCTTCATCTTGAAGACGAACACGACTTCGGTTTTCATATTATCGCTATATAAGCATACATATAATGCTGACAGCTATGTATGTACACCACTAGACTTTGAACGTGAATCAAGCAGACATATTGTGTTTATGTTTATCGATATCTTATTTTTGTACGTAAATTTCTCTTATATTTTTTTTTTCATTTTTTTTTTTGCTATGAAGTGGAAGACGTTGGTTGGTGATGGAAATTCATTATCATTCTATGTATCCTCGTTCGTTCTTAGTAGTAGGGTATACGTGAGGTTAAAACCTTTTGAAGATAGTTTTTATTCGTTAATGCTTACCTTCTAAAGCTACTTGAATTTACACTGTCGCTATGTAAAAAAGGAGGATATTACAACATCAAAGAGAATATAACTGAACTAATAAACGTTCTCATTCGTGTCCGTGTTAGTAGGCAAGACACGAACAAATATATAAGGCTAGACAAACACACATACATAAATAGTAAAAAAGTACACAAAACTATCTGTCTCTTTCTCTCTCTCATGTATATATATATATATATATATATATATATATATATATATATATATATATATATATATATAGATATATATATATATATATATATATGTATGTATATATGGTGTATATTTATATAATATATATATATGTGTATATATATATATATATGTATTTATATTTGTATATATATATATATATATGCATTTATATATGTATATTATATGTATATGTATGTATATATATATATATTTGTAATATATATATATATATATACACATACATATATATGTATATTTATATATATTTGTAAATATATATATATATATATATATACATACATATATATGTGTGTGTGTTTATGTGTGTTTATATACTAATACACAGACGTATATGTATAAATTGCTTTATACACTCACTCACATGTACACAGATACTCACAAATACACGCACACGCACACACACATACACGTGCATACATACTTATGTGAGTGTATTCATGTGTGCATGTTGCAGAGTATATATTCTCCTACTCATTATATATGCACAATTACACATAGAAATAGAAATGATCGGTTGTGAATGTCATAGGTAAAACAACTTGCTTAAACATTTAAATTGTATAGATATAACGATGTCTGCTTTTTGTTTATATTTGTTGGTAAATTAGAGCACAATCAATGACTAACAAAAGACTTTTTGTACCAGAAGTGAGCAATATCTATAGCTTGAAGCGCATGCGTCTATTTTGGGCTTTTCTTTTCCTGCGCGTAATATCACTAATCGTGCAAACATAACACTTTTACTGCTTTTGTGATTTGCTTATTCTAATGTGTGGTGTTTATTTTTCTATGTACTATATAAGATGATATTTCTATATTGTACTTTTAGTGGTGTGATTTGGTTTATTACCGACAATATTCCATTGTCAGTGCTGGAATGAAAGGGACTCGTTCGAAAACCTCACAAGTCAAAACCAGCTTTAATAGTAGTGAAATAAGAATTTGTATAATGTTTTCAAAATTTTCCTTATAAATTTAGTATAAATGTAGAGTCTCGATGATGGCCATGCGTTTGTACAGCATGTTCGTGCAGTTGAACTAAAGACATTTTGGCAAGTCTAATGAATGCAAATTAAATTTTTCTGCGCATCTGATGTTTTCCTAAAGGACCAGGATACCCTTAGACGCTTCTGTCAAAAGACAAACAGCTGGGACAAGTAGGCTGAGGAATTTCACCAGTCACTAAAGATTTCACTATTTCACCGCCTTTGGTTGATACCTTTGTTATCGACCCCGAAATGATGACAGGCATATTTCATCTTAGTGGGGTCAGAATTCGGTGCGTAGACATGCTATCACACACCCGAACGATTCCATCAAATCTCCGCATTTAAATGTAGCAATATTTTAGTAATAAATATACTGTTTTTGTTTTTTTTTTACATTTCATCAAAATATAGAAATATTTGCCTATATATCAGAATAACGTCAATTCCCACCTAACTTCGTGCAATACATAATTAATATTACGATGTAAGAAACATTTTTCAAATTAAACATTTTTAATGAATGATTTCATTAATAACGATTTGAGTATAAATAACAAACTGGTAAAAATTAAAAATTATTGAAACACTGTGTAGTGTTTTCTGCTGATTTTTATTCTCATCGCTAAAAACATTTTTTTTTTTTAAAGCCCAGCTCTAATCGGCCTATCAATTTATTAAAAATTATATTACTGCATGAACTCATTCAGATAACATTCAGCAATCATAAATTAAGATGGTCATTAGGAGATAATATTTTCCTACGTACACACTGTCTGAGCAGAAGGTAGATTGGTTTACGTTTAGTTCAAAAATATAATCAACATACACAACAATATTTACGCATATTATTTCAAAGCTAGAGATAATTTCTCTCTCAGGTTCCACTAGTCGCCACCATTTCTCTGTTTATAACTTATTAAATAAAATTATACGAGGTGTGATACAAATCTTTGTTCTTCGCGAAAATCATATGTTGTAATCACGCAAGCAGTTTAACAGAATAAGTAAAGTAGTTTAACATGCTAAATTATGTGCAACCTTGCGCTGTTGCTTACTCAGAACCTGAGTAAATGCCGGCCGTACTTATTTCTTTACTACCCACAAGGGGCTAAACACAGAGAGGACAAACAAGGACAGACAAACGTATTAAGTCGATTACATCGACCCCAGTGCGTAACTGGTACTTATTTAATCGACCCCGAAAGGATGAAAGACAATGTCGACCTCGGCGGAATTTGAACTCAGGTCGTAACGGCAGACGAAATACCTATTTCTTAATTACCCACAAGGGGCTAAACACAGAGAGGACAAACAAGGACAGAAAAACGTATTAAGTCGATTACATCGACCCCAGTGCGTAACTGGTACTTATTTAATCGACCCCGAAAGGATGAAAGACAATGTCGACCTCGGCGGAATTTGAACTCAGGACGTAACGGCAGACGAAATACCTATTTCTTAATTACCCACAAGGGGCTAAACACAGAGAGGACAAACAAGGACAGACAAACGTATTAAGTCGATTACATCGACCCCAGTGCGTAACTGGTACTTCTTTAATCGATCCAGAAAGGATGAAAGGCAAAGTCGACCTCGGTGGAATTTGAACTCCAGGACGTAACGGCAGACGAAATACCGCTAAGCATTTCGCCCGGCGTGCTAACGTTTCTGCCAGCTCGCCACCCGCGTACTACCTAATCAAAACCTAAATTATTTTGGACTTAGGCATGGCTATTTCAATTCAATTTTATATATCTTTCCATTGCTCAGTCAATGAAAAATGTCCCAAGTCCAAAAGATTTCCAAGGCTTCTACAGCAACCGTTAAAGATGAAATATGTTATCCTGAAACAAGAGTTGCGACCCTAGATGCTGCTGTAAATAAGGGTCCGTTAGGCATAGCTTGAACTCGATGACATTGTGAAGGCTTTACACGTTAAAACTCAGAACTTGATAATCACATCTGTTCACCTATTTGTATATTATTACCACAATGTTGGTTCATATTTATACTAATAAAAGTGCTTCATCCATGAATTTGAAGTGCATCGCTGCTATGTTTGTTGGTTATGGAAAAGGATTGGATGGATGGCACGAAGTAGCAACAATCATCTTTCATATTGTGCATGAAAAGTCATTAAGGCAAAGTCATTAGTGGTACATCAATTGGCTTAAATCTAGTCAGCCTCATTGCTGCGGTAGTCTTCATTGCCGCGATAGTAACCGCTGTTTCTGCACTCGTATACATGTTTATCACCACCACCACCATCATCATCATCATTATCATCATCATCAACAACAACACTTGCACGATGACCACCACCACGCTGCCACTACCGTATATAGTACCACTATTATCATTCCCGCCACCAACCTAATCCTTATTAAAAACATCGCCATTATCATGATTTTAATCATTACTATCGTCGTCGACAGCCACGCCATTATCAGCACCACTACCACCACTGTTACGAAGATCACCAGAGCCAACGGCCCCACCGACGCTACCAACACTTACTCTACCATCATCATCTGCAACGGCAGCCTGAACACCATCAGCATCATTTTACCAGAGATAAGACGACAATGCAAATACAAACACACGCGTTTTTTTCCCATACCCGGCTGCTATCGGGAGAAAAAGAAAAAAGAAACCAAAACAATAATAATAATAATAATACTAAATAAAGAACAGAAAAAAAAAGAAACCAGCGTTTGTTTGGCAATTAGGAGAGCCTATCTATAGGAGTGATGTAAACACATACTTTTCGAACAAAAACAAAAGAACGGATAGTGTTAACTCAGACACGAATCCATCCAACTGCTGTAGATGTGACTATTATACACACAGAGACAGGTGTTCCCTATCAGTAAACAAAATGAACGAGAACGCTTAATTTATTCTCAATACGTTTCCATTTCAGCAGCCTTTTTCTTCGCAACGATATAATTGCGTGGATACTTTTTTTGTTATAAGCCTATCTTTTCTCTTCCAGGCCGTGTTGGAAGTTAGTATTCCTTGTATTGCTATTATTATTATTATTATTATTATTATTATTATTATTATTATTAGTTTTCTCTTTCTTAAGTGGGGTGGGGAGTGCGCAGTGTTGTGCCAATGTGAGGTTGAGAAAAATTGTTTACAATAATTTACTTGGGTGATTGATCAAAGCGTGTGGGCATCATGAACAGGATATATCGCCTATATGTTACTTTCGTAAACACAGTTTACTGTAATATATTACTCTCTCTCTCTCTCTCTCTCTCCTCTCTCTCTCTCTCTCTCTCTCTCTTTATCAATCTATCTTACCTCTCTATATATACATATATACACCTATATGGACACACATACATATATATTTCTTTACTATCCACAAGGGGCTAAACACAGAGGGTCAAACAAGGACAGACAAACGGATTAAGTCGATTACATCGATCCCAGTGCGTAACTGGTACTTAATTTATCGACTCCGAAAGGATGAAAGGCAAAGTCGACCTCGACGGAATTTGAACTCAGAACGTAACGGCAGACGAAATACGGCTACGCATTTCGCCCGGAGTGCTAAACACACATACATATATGCATACAACCTCATACATTATATATATGTATATTCATTCACATAAATGTTTTCATATATATAACATATTTTTTGCACAAATATTCATATACATATATACATATATAAATATAATATATACATATATTATATATATATATATATATATATATATATATATGACTGTGTGTTAACACGTACACATGGGCACCCACATCGGTGGCGGAATTTTGGATAAGGTAGCGCATGCGACAGTCAGATATATCATATGAGGCTATCAAAATCTATTGATTGCTGTTCCCATGATAATATTGGAGCACAGAGTACTATCTTTCATTATACAGCTGTACGATACTACCAGCAAGATACTGGAATATTCACTGCATAATTTAGTCTCAATAAAACCTGTCTACAAATAGCGATTAATCAACCTACTTTAGTGAATATGTCTGTTTATAAATATAGTTTTAAGTATATATGTTGCAAATGCTGAATATGAAATATATAGTATATATGACTCTTCGTATCAAACACCTCTTCAATCCATATTTTATGGTCATTGACGTGAACTCTAAGCTACTAAGCTGTGAGGTGCAGACTAATTTTTAACAAAATTAAATCTTTTGGAAATGATTTCTACGATATATCAGCACTCGCTATGTTATTGTTCTGAAATTCAGACACTATTAAAATAAACACACGTGATTTTAATATGATTTTGGAATTATTGAAAGTGAAAACATTAAATAACCTCGTTGACATTAACTGAAATCCATATATCAATACGTAGGCATATCAAACAGAAAAGTAATGCTAAAGTTCATGAGCACAGCTGTGTGATACGATTCACACTTCAGGTGATGTGGCAAAACAAAATCTCTGTCACTATGTCGAATGAAAATCGAGTGAAATGAATTTAACTCCAGAAAGCTCTTTGGAGGCACCGAGGTCGACTTTGCCCTTCAGTCTTTCAGAGTCAATAAATTAAGTACCAGTGTAATACTAGGATCTATTTAAACGACTAATCCCCTCCCACAAAATTTCAGACCATGTGCCTTTAGTGTAAGAATGAATTCCGTTATGGAAATGCTTAACTAGAGTGATTCCTTTTCTTTAAATTATCTACTTGTTACTTAAACAAGTTCAAATTATTGTGTATATAACATCTCTCTCTCTCTCTCTTTCAATATTGTTTCTTGTGTTATGGGGCAATTACTAATATATATAAACATAACTGTTAGGTCGCGTATATTTAAGACTTTTCCAGTTCTCCGCATTGAAATTGTTAACAGTAACTCAATTATTCTACGGTATGCAAGGAATTATCTCCCTTTCTAAATCTGCTAAAACAGCTAAGTAATATTGCCAAGTGGAGGCGCGTGGCTTAGTGGTTAGGGTGTTGAACTCATGATTGTAAAGTTGTGGTTTCGATTCCAGGACCGGGCGATGGGTCGTGTTCTTGAGCAAAAACACTTCATTTCACGTTGCTCCAGTCCACACAACTGGCAAAATTGAGTAATCCTGAGAGTGACTGACGTCTCATCCAGGTGGGGGATTCGTACGCCACTGAAACCGGGAAACCGGCCCTTATGAGTCTGGCATGGCTCGAGAAGGAACATATTTTTAATATTGCCCTGTAATCCAGGTTTTAAATACTAATCACATTTAAGACCCAAAAATTGGGCAGATTTGTGTCTTATTGAGCTACATTATCTCTCCCACAACTAATTTTCAACCTAAATCACTTGACACCTCTCGATTCATTCTTATTACCGTGTCTACTTGAACATTCTACGAGCAACATCATCGCTCGTCAGGCTACAAATAGCAGCCAAATGTCTCTCAAACTATTCACTGCCGCCTTTATATATATTTGAACTAGCAGTATCGCCGGGCGTTGCTCGGGTTTGTAAGGGAAATAATTATATAAGATTATTTATAGAGAGTTACTTCCCTTATATAAACCGAGCGAAAATGCATTACAAATGCGGAAAAATTATGGTAATTTTTTTTTTGAATCGTAGACTCATCCGAGACGCGCGCTAATGCCCAGAAGGGCTCGATATGAATCACGACTATAAGATACCCGCTTTTGGTTAAACTGCACCGCAAAATGTGGGAG
>NC_043015.1:6703665-6716165 GCF_006345805.1 Octopus sinensis
CTATATTACTTGCAATTACATATACATAATCCTACTTCAGGGCCAAATGAACATAAGGGTATGGTAACATTACACACTATTTCTTTTCTTTCTTTTCTTTCTTTTACTTGTTTCAGTCATTTTGACTGCGGCCATGCTGCAGCACCGCCTTTTAGTCGAGCAACTCGACCCCGGCACTCATTCTTTTTGTAAGCCCAGTACTTTATTCTATCGGTCTCTTTTTGCCGAACCGCTAAGTGACGAGGACGTAAACACACCAGCATCGGTTGTCAAGCAATGCTAGGGGAACAAACACAGACAACAAAACAACACACATACATATATATATACATATATACGACAGACTTCTTTCAGTTTCCGTCTACCAAATCCACTCACAAGGCATGGTCGGCCGGGGATATAGCAGAAGACACTTGCCCAAGATACCACGCAGTGGGACTGAACCCGGAACCATGTGGTTGGTTAGCAAGCTACTTACCACTATATAAATTTATTTTAATTTTTCGAAAAAGAATAATAATTAATTTAATTACACATAAATGATATAACATATAATAATTAACTTTTGTGTCATCTTGTACACAAGACACGTTTCCATGCACATAGAAGAGAAATAGAAGGGAAGGGGGTTAGCTAATGAGAAGAGAGAAGGAAAGAGAGGAGTCGGTGTGGAGGTATATAGTTCAGCCAAAAACTATTCTCTAATACATTCATAATTTACCCGGGCTTTCTCACATCTCTAACTATCTCTTAATATATATATCTATAGCTCTATATAATAGTACTATCTATCTATCTATCTATATCTATCTATCTATCTATCTATCTATCTATCTATCTATCTGTTTTTCTCTCCCCTCTCTCCCTCTCTCTCTGTATATATATATATATATATATATACACACACATATATATGTATGTCTGCCTGCCTTGCTGTCTGTGTGTCTGTCTTTCAGTCTGTCTCTCTGTATATTTATCTATCTCTCTATCCAACTTAATCTGCAGCTCTCTCTCTCTCACTCTGTCTCTCTCTCTCTCTTTCCATACATATATACATATATACATACATATATATGTATGTATATAGACCTGCGTAAGTGTGCCTGTATCTATCTATATATGCAATCTATCAATCCATCTATCTATCTATACATACGCATGTGTGTATGTATATATATATATATATATATATATATGCATATTATATGCATATATTTGTATATAAACGCTGTCATATGGATGTGTATGTATATATATACATAAGTGTATATACACACATATGCATATATATATGCATACATTCATACATACATACATACATACATACATACATACATACATACATACATACATACCGTACTTGGAGCTGGGTTGATTGATCCCATGGCTATGTACGTAAATGCCTCCGAAGCAATATCGAGATGTTGGGTTTCATAATACCCGCAGGAATTCGGCTAATTAGAAAATTACAATTATAAGCCATTAATGAAAGTTTTATAATCATTTAGCTGTTTAGATTGAATCATGTACACTTACGCACACATCGACCAGGAATCATATATATATATATACATACACGTCAATGTCTAAGTACTGCACATGCTATAAGATATATATAAAGGAACACAGATACACATGCGGAGACATGCTTGCATATATATATATATATATACATATATATACATACACGCACAAGCACATATATATACATGTACATATATATACATGCACATATATGCATACGTATATGTGTATATATATATACTTTATATGCATACACACACACACACACACACACATATATATATATACATATATATATATATATATATTTAAATATATGTGAATGTGTATGCATTTGTGTTTGAATATATATGCGTTTATCTGTACAAGTTAAAAACAACTTTTAGATGGCTTGATGGTTGAAGCACTATAGAATCGAACTTGATTTAAGTTAGATGTAGTGATTGTTTAGATAGCCACAGCGCTTTCCAAACTGATATTGGGTAAACAAACGATTAGAGCAATTCTGTATATCTCACTGAATATTTGACAATATTTCATATATCTTTAATCTTGTATCTCTTAGTTTCTTCATTCATTAGACAGCGGCCATACGGAGGCGCTAACTTGAAGAAATTTTATCGACCTTTTAATTATACTTCCAAAATATTCTATCAGCATCTTTGTCCGAACTGCTAAATTACGGGGAAACAAGCACGCCAACATTGAATGTTATTACTGATGGCAGACACACACATACACACACGCACACACGCACGCATGTTTTTACACACAGACGACGGGATTCTTTCAGTTTCTGTCTCCTTAATTCACTCAAAAAGCTTCCGTCATCCTGACCATAAAGCGCAAGACACTTGCATAATGTGCAATGCAGTGGAACTATACTACAGATCATTACAAAAGTCATATAGCCTTTGTATTTAGTCGTTCCACGGCATACCTCCATGTCATTGGCGTGCTCAATCCTAAGGATATAGAATCTGAGGTCCCGCTGCTCTAAACACTAGGCCATGTGCCTCCACATTTTTAATTATGCATAACTTTTAATGATTCAATAGAAAATTTCCTGAGTGTAAGCAGGTTGTGTGAAGCTTTGTAGAAAGTAAGTAAAGTATTAACGAAGACAGAATAGATATTCTTATCTACTCTAAGCACAAAGCCCTAAATTTTGGGGGAAAGGGGCCAGTCGATTAGATCGACCTAAGTACGCAACTGGTGCTTTATTTAATTGACCCCGAAAGGATAAAAGGCAAAGTCGACCTCGGAGGAATTTGAACTTAGAACGTAAAGACAGACGAAATACTTATTTCTTTACTACCCACAAGGGGCTAAACACAGAGAGGACAAACAAGGACAGACAGACGGATTAAGTCGATTATATCGATCCCAGTGCGTAACTGGTACTTATTTCATCGATCCCCGAAAGGATGAAAGGCAAATTCAACCTTGACGGAATTTGAACTCAGAACATAAAGACAAACGAAATAACGCAAAGCATTTCAACCGGCGTGCTGACGTTTCTGCCAGATCCCCGCATTGAAAACGCAACAGATATTAAGAATAGCCTGTCTTGAGTGCGCCTGTATTCCGATGGTTACCAGGGGATACATATACGCATAGATGCATTCATGTGTTTTGTCTATGAGTATGTTTGTGTGAGTGTGTGTTTTTAAAAGTATGTGTGAGTATTAGAGTATACATGTATACGCATATAGCCCAAGACACTATACACGAGATATGATGTTTATATATGTATATATATATATATGTATCAGTGTGGGCGTGTGTACCTGTGTATATGTTTATGTGTACGTGTGTGTATGTATGTGGTTGCGTGTGTGTGCATATATCTATCTACGTATATATATATATATATATATATATATATATATGTGTGAATGTATGTATCTATATATGTATGCATGTATGTATATACACATATATGCATATGTATATATGTATATAGATATGTATGTATGCATATATGTGTGTATACACACAAATATATGCTTATTTCCATAAGACATACACAGAAATATGTACGTATGTGGGTGGGGTTTGGAACGCATGCTTACGCGTGTACGCACACGTGCATACGTGCGCATGGCTTCGTCTCGATGCGTCAGTATGTATCTGTACGCGCATATATATATGCGCTTGTGCGTTTAAGTTTGCGCTTCTTTGTGTATTACACATACAGCAAGTCAAAAACAAAACAGAAAATAAAGATAACGCAACAGCCCAGGATATAACCAAATGAAGAAATGCTACATAGATGATAATAAACGCAGGAACAAAACACCAAAGGTGTGAATGTTATTGTCTACACATCTGTGTTTTATTTCTCTCTGAAACTATCATTAACACAATTTTTTTTTCCTACCGACGATACTGGAATTCTTATTTAACTTAGTTTTTCAATGTGTAAAAATTTCTTCAGCAGATTCTGAAAGTTGGCTAATAGTTAAAGAGGAAGTGCAAGATTTATAATTTTGTATTTCTTCATGTTTCTCTTGTACATATGCTGTTTGGTGGGGAAAGATGCGTTAAGACAGACCAAGATATATATGCATATATATATATATATATATATATGTAAACATATGAATGTATGCGTATGTGATTACGTGGGTGCTTGCACACACACACACACATACACGCATATTTTCACTGCTTTATATCCGCATTCTCTCTCTATCTTTCTCTCCCTATCTCTCTTTCTCTCTCTCTCTCTCTATATATATATATATATATATATATATATATATATATATATATATATATATATCTATAGTTAATCCAGACATGTAGAAAGAGAAAACACAACAACGCGAGGACATGGAAGAAGTATAGTGTTATTGGACGCTGAGGAAAGGAAAGAAAGAAGGAGGATTTAACGTTTCGATCGGAACACTTCGTCAGAAACAGAAAAAAGAAAGGTCCAAGGAAGGGAAGACGGAGAAAGAAAATCACCAGCGATACACACGCACACACACACATACATACATATATATACAAAGTTTGGAGTGTGGGAGATAAACCGAGTGATAAAGAGGAAATAAATAATATAGTGTATAGGTAGATAGAATTAGCACACCCTAGCCCCAAAACTTACTATCTCTATGTCAAAATTTTAAATCATGATTATTTTAATATAATCACCATCAGCAGTTACAACAGCTGGGGGAATAGATGCAACAGTAGTTGGATGAGTATCAGCAAGATTATTGCAATTTTATAGGTTAGGGGCTCCCAACAATTTTTTTCGTTTTATCTATGGACCACTTTGAATACTATTCTGTTGTTGTGGACATCCATAGAAAATCGACGTTTTAAAACTAGTTTTATAGAAACTTTATAAATTCGTATTTTGTTTTTCAGACATGAACTTACGTAGGCTACCTTCTAAAGTTAGCTAAAGTTACCCTCTTGAATCATGCCGACTCACAAGGATCGAAATCGTATAAATTCCCCACCTGTACGGGACTCCCGTCCATCCCAGAATTACGACGTTTTGCCAGCTGTGTGGTCTAGAACAATGTGAAATGAAGTGTCTTGCTCAAGAAGACGTGTCCCTCGCTCCAGGAATCGAAACCACAATTTTACGATCATGAGTTCAACACTCTATACACCAAGACACATGCCACCACATGTATATCAGTTAAACTATGTAAAACATTATAGAAAGAACCCATACATACCAATATACATCTAAAGCAAAATTGTTTTCAGATGCCCTTATAATATTATTGGGGACCCACAATTTACTATTTTGTTGTGTGTACCACAAAGTTTTCTATGATCCCCAGGGGCCATAAAGAAGCCGGTTGCGTGCCACTGATTTAGGCGGATAGCTACCAAAATCGTTACCCAGACGAACACAACACATTGCGGCATATCTTCGCATTCCTTGTCATCCTAATTTTCGCCGAGGTCGACTTTGCTTTCATCTTTTGTTGTCGACAACATAAATACCAATGAATTCTTGCCATCGTTGTAAATATACATTCCGCATCCCTAAATACTGCTGGCTTTGTGTCAAAAATTAAAGCCATTACTATTATAATTTTTAAAGTTACTTTTATTATTTCAGACATTTTCCCATATTTCTGTTACTGGCATTACTCGAAACAGTTTAGCCGCAGAGTGAGGGAATCTTTAGTGCATCGGAGAAAACATATTGTGGGGGAAATGTCACGTCGCTATGCATTACAAGTTTAAATACCGATGAGACCATGTTTTATCGAATTCAGAGGGATCGTCAAAAGAGTGAACCAGTAGAATACTGGCTCAATGGTGTTGATTGTGTACTTGGTTGCAGCTTTTGTGCTTAAATCAGAAGGCATTACGATGGGACAGTATGTTGGCAGAATCGTTAGAGCCTCAGAAATGTGCTTTGCTTTTCATTTTTATTATTATTTCGGATTATTTCCGTTCCGTGTTAACATTCTCTTGGGGTGCCCATTGTTGTTCATCTATTGTAGGTCGATAAAATGCACTAAAAGACACGTAGTACTAATGTCAATTTCATCGACTAGCACATTGATCGAAATTTCTAATCTTGTGTCTATACTAGTGTCGATTATCATTTGTGGCATCAATAGCTGCAGCAGCCGCAGCAACAGCAGCAGTAGTAGCAGCAGCAATAGCAGCAGCAGCAGCAGCAGTAGTAGTAGTAGTAGTAGTAGACGATGACTTTCTAACAACCTCCGTATGAAGTATGCATTTCTGAAAGAAGCTATTGTATATGTTACCATTCAAAGTACATATGCTTTCTTTTCATTCTTTACTTATGTTGATGATTAGCGACATTAAACTCGAAATATTCTGCTCTCACCGATGTTAATGCTATGTTATGTTCTTTGTGAATGATATTGTTTGATATTTGTATTTATCTCTTTCTCACTCATATTCATACATTTCTCCTAGTTCCTACAATTTTAGTTCTTTTCTAGATATTCACACAACAATTTTTTTTTATAATGTTTAATTTAAACTATATTTTTAGAGAAGGTATTATGATAAAGACTTTGATGTAATTTGGAAACAGGGCTTTTCCATTACATAGAAGCAAGTCGTGCGAGATGGAAATGATGTTTGATGTTTTGGTATGGCACTGTTTTGATAATGTTTACTCAATTTAGAATCAACGCATCTCTTATGCTTTATCTAAAATTCCTAACCCTTTTCCGTTAGTTCATCTGGTACACGGAAATAATCTTTAGGACGCCACTATAATCTGTGACTGAATCTAACGTTCTCTGCGGAATGGAATATTGCCGAGAGTAAGGATTCAGATTACAGTCAATATTATTTCATAGGTAGCTTTTATGTTATAAATGGTCTCGTATTTTCTTCCTGACAGTCGTTTGTTGTTACGAACTTAGAAATACAAGATTGAACTGAAATATCACTATTTATTATGATTCCTATCTGTCTCAGATGCTAACACAGTGCTTGCAATCTCTCTTAGTTATGTATATTACAAATATCAAGTTTTTTTTTTTTTTGGGAAAATAGTAGCGGATCAAAATATTAAACGTAATGCAGCAAAACAGCTAAAAAGCCATTTGTTTTTCTTTTAAACTGTATGTATTCACGATGAGATACTTGAGTTAAAACAAGTATTTAGAGAGAAAATCTTATGAACAATAGCCTCCAAAAGAAATCTAATCTCCTTAGCTTGAAACTGATACTGTTGCAATAAAGCGAAGGTTGTCTTGATGACCAGAGACAACCGGATTGTCATTAATATGCTCCCAACTCGCTTGAAGCATTGCAAATTAAGTAGACCTTGATTGTAATACAACATGTTGCTTAGCAACCATATTAAACAAAACACTGAAACCTAAATCGATTCAGGAAAGAAGCCTTTGGAAGTGAGCAATTCACTTTTGATCATATGACTAGCGATATATATATATATATATATATATATATATGTATATATATATATATATATATATATATATATATAGATATAAATTTAGATAAACTTAGATATGTTTCGACCAAAGATTGGTCCAGGCCATGTCTAACTTAATAGCACCACCTATATATATATATATATATAATATTTTGTTTTAGTTTCAGCTCAGAGCTGCGACCATGTTGGTGCACCGCCGATAAATATAAATAAATATATATATATATATGGCTAAACATAGAGGGAACAAAGACAGACAAAGGGATTAAGTCGATAAAATCGCCCCCAGTGAGTAACTGGTACTTATCTAATCGACCCCGATTAAATAAAGGCAAAGTCGACCTCAGCGGAACTTCAACTCAGAACGTAACGGCTGACGAATTAGCGCTAAGCACGTCGCACGGCGTGCTAACGATTCTGCCAGCCCGCCGCTCTAAGCGATGAGGACAATCATGGTCGACTATAGACAGATAGCCTTCGATGACAGTGATGATGTCGATGATGTTGTTGATGATGATGATGAATAGCATATAGCTTTCATTGACACTCTCGATCCATCTGTAAACAGTTTCATTTATACTTAACTGCCTTTAACATGTTTAACATTAGCAAGTGTCAAGATTGAGAAAATCCAGAGACTAACAGAAAAATGCGTTGCAGTTATTAGCTACGCACGTAGATGTTCTATGCTGAAACCTTGACGAGGTCAACGATATAAATATCAGTCGGGTAATGTAATCACTCTAATGTGTACAACACCATTTCAGACGCACCTTTGTTCAAAACCAATACTTATATCCAACGTTAAAATTGTCTATATTACTTTGCATAAGGAGCATTCGTTAAACGCATCTTCCCCATTTGTCCAACTAATTAATTTTATGCATGTGATCTACCGATGTATTAGCTCGGAAATCAAGGAATCTCACCAGGCCAATACGCTATTTCTCCCTATTACGAGGACAATGATCATTTAAGCACATGTTGTTTCGGCAGCTTTAGGAAACTTTAGGCCTCTGTAGTCTTCATTGTTTGGCTCAGAACTAAGCAATCGGTCCAACTACTAGGTACAGGTGACATACTCAACCGATAACCACTTCAATACTCAACTGGTAATCATTCAAAGACAACCTTAGCGGCATAAGTCCGGGGCAACTGATATTCGTGTGGAATACCGCCAAAAAGAATCGCAACATGGATTTTTCAAGGCGAGCCAACGACCAAGAACGAAATGGTTGGATATTTTCAGTCTCAGTTGTTCACGCTTAGGAACCCAGTCCGAAAGTCGAATTACGATTGTTTCTGATTGACACAACCCCCAAAACCTTCCTTGGAATAGTGGGCGGGGAAGGTGAATGGATAGCTTGATAGTACAGAATTGTTGAGCTCTGCTTTTTTGATAACACAAGCTATTGAGAATTAGAAAAAAGTAACGTGTGTAATATCAAAATGTGTGTTTGATGTTCATAATGTTGTTATATACATTTGTTTTACCTGAAAGCTGAGCGAGTTATGGACTAAGATATGCAAGTTGTGATTTTTACTCCCTTTCTAATTTAAGCTTGGATTTTCAAACATCATCAAAGCACCATCTTATGATTTATTCGCATCTTTTCTTAAGGTGACAAATTTTCATTAAAGTATAAGCTGGTAGCTGTTTCTGAATGATTGAGTGATTTTATAACGCGTTCTGTCATTAGATGTGGTGCTAAGCATTTTTTTTTTTGATTTTAAAAAAAATTTTTACTTAATACTTTCTTTGGATAGCATTATGCAAATGATTATTTAAGTACATGTTGTTTCGGCAGCTGAAAATTTAGGCCTCTATAGTCTTCATTGTTTGGCTCAGAACTAAGCAATCGGTCCTACTACTAGGCACAGGTGACATACTCAACCGATAACCACTTCAATACTCAACTGGTAATCATTCAAAGAGAACATTGGCGGCATAAGTATGTAGATTGTAAATGACTGTATCGAAAAGGCACAAAGCATATTTCCGAAGCTCTATCGATCCTGCTAATCTAAATCCATGCGTATATTATTATTTCGAACTAACGTATCATTTATCGAATATCTCCGATGCTATGCTGGATGAATCACACATATTTAAATACCGGAGATTGATTTAGTAATATGCATTTATCAACAGTTCACCTGTAGCCCACTCATGGTTATTATATAATACATTCAATTGGAAAGACCGCTCTCATCTAGTCTTTAAATTCGCTTCGTTGGCTGAAGTTCCTATGAATTATTAAAATCACTTCCGCCATTTAATTCTTCTTGAAGTTTGAAATGCATATCCGTTAGGTTATAAAATGAGGTATAAAATGATTACTCTGCGATCAGATTGTTTCGAAATATACTGTGTGTTTAATAGAATAATCAATTAAAAGCAGTGAGTAGATAGTTATGGCATTTACTAGCTAAATCTCCAAGTTCAAATACCACGGTTTCTGATTTTGCATTATTTTTCTTCGTGGAGACGAATAACATAAAAGCAAACCGTAAACTAAAATTAAGTCAATTATTCACCGTTTACTCTAATAATTGTGGCTCTTCTGTCCTTCTCAGCGATGAAGGGGAAAGGCATTCCAGACGTGCCCAAATCTTCGAAAACTATATATCATACGGTGCATCGTTTGTAAAAATTAAGATAATGTAGTGACAATAATCGAATGATCTGAGTTATTATTAGTTTTGAAGGACATCGAGTACGGCGTAAATTTTCTCTGCAGTCAACATGGGAAGAAGACAAAGAGACAGAAAAGGAAGAAATCAGCAAGAAGTAAGGATGACGAACAAGAAGAAGAAGAAGAAGATGGTTGTGGTGGTGGTGGCGGTGGAAGATGAGAAATGTATTAAATAAGGAGAATGTCACTGTAGTTCTCATCATGGTGGCTCGATACTATTAACTAGACACTCAACTTCACATGTATGGTGCCTCAGTCAGAATCTATATGGTAACAACAATAACAACAGAAACTACTAATACTCCTCCATTCTTCGTTTTCTCTTTCTTCTTCTACTACTAATACTGCAATTAACACTTCGTTTAGTAGTAGTAGTAGTAGTAGTAGTAGTAGTAGTAGTAGTAGCAGTAGTAGTAGTAGTAGTGGCGACAATGGTTGTAGAAGAAGAAGAAGAAACGTGTGCGTGTGTGGAGTAGGTGGATACAAGGAGGTTATTTGGTAGAGTAGGGTGTTGTTATCTGGGAGTAGATAGGTAGAGACAATCAGTGAGAAATCTAATTATGTTCCCCTCTAGGGTTTAGATTATGAAATGTGTCTGTGCTAATTTTGCGACCAAATCAATCGTATAAATCCCTCTCTATTATTTACCTTCTTGTTATATTAAGAAATCGTTATTTGGTTTTGTAACTCTCTAGAAGTAATCAATGAGATAATATAAGAAATAATAGATTTTTGCAGCTAGCAATTTAAGTAAGAAGCATTAATGAGTTAACACAATTTTAGAATTGCATCGCCGTTTAAATCTAACCTTCATTTTAATTTATCATGGAGTCAATGAGAGACTATGTAAGTAGTCTTTCAGTCTGGTAGACATATACGCCAAGTTTTGGCAGTGACACATAACGTATTTAAGCATCTTGGTTAGTGGACGCTTTAATTTCATATAAGACAAGATAATCTTGTTCGTATATCATTGATCGTCTATCTGTTTAATGCGATTTATTGTTAAGAATCTGATTTATCATACACTTTCTTATTTGCCTATTTAAGCAAACAACAAAATCAATAAACAACCAAGAAGATATGTGAAATTATGTCACTTATTCTATTAAGTCTAAAATGTACATTCCAAGCTGAAGTTGCATTCCGTTTCGATGATATGTCATGAGATGGTTATTCTGTTGCTCTAGCTTGGGATGTTCTGCAGACAGTTCATTGCGTTACGCCATCTTTGACGTAACCAACATCCGCCGGAGTCCTTCACGAAACAAACCTTAATCTCCAAATCGCTATTTCCATGTGCAAAATCTTTAGCAATTTTGCGCACTGAAACCTCAGTCCTATCGAAGACACGCATTCGACAGCTAAACTTCACAATATCATACTTACTATGAAGCACTTTACTAATGAGATACATTTAACGTCTAGTAGATATATAGGGACATATTCTACTTCATACAAGACACTCTTTCGACATCAATATTTATGTATTGCCCTGAGTAAGACACTACTTAATACTGAAAGTAATTATTTAGGTCTTCTCAAATATTGATTAAATGCATTCAATTTTCCTCATAATTTATATATAATTAAGGCTTACACATATGTTTCTTAAATATATTTCATCGGCATTTTATGAAAATGAGATCTCACTATTATTTACAGCCTAGGATTGAACACTTCACAACCAAATATATACAGCTTCAGCTTACACCTTAAGTCATTTCCTTGTATTATGAAATACTTACAAAATACTTACAAAAACATCATATCTCTTATTTCACATCGATACCTCTAACGAAAAGGCATTTCTAAGTAGGAGCATCAGGAACGTTTGAAAATTACATATGTCACCATTCATAAAGGATACCATCCTGTTTACACCATAGCGTTTATCTTATATATGCGCTATTAGTAGAGCCACACCACATTTGATCGCTTTGCAAGAAAGCAATAAAATATCTTGAATTATGCTCCACATTCTTAAATTAGTAATGATTTGTTCGTCACAGTTTGAAAGTTATTTGCCCATAAGTTCACTCACTCAAGAACAGTCTTTCCTACTCTCCTCGTATGGTTTTGACAATCATCGAGAATATATCCAAGTTACATCTTCAATATTTCTCTTAGGAAAATACAGTAATACATGCTAAGTCGGAATTTATGCTTGTTGAAGTTATGCCGCAAACAAATGTTAATAATTGCAGCCCAACAACAAATGCAATAGTTGGTAAATCTACCCCGAAATACACTCTTCTACGTCAACTAAGAAACGAAGGAAAATGCTAAAAAATGTAGAGAACAGACTCCGATAAAATATAAAATGGTTGCTGCTCGAATAGTTTTGAACACAG
>NC_043015.1:6721165-6728665 GCF_006345805.1 Octopus sinensis
TCGTTAGGTTATTAGAGACCGGAGTCAATTGGTGCAAATGAACAACTGATCTGAGGCCAGCAGCTCCATCAACAATACTGCAACAAACTGGGATTCCTCTTCGTGGTCGGTCCACCTATTACAATTATTAGCCGAATCTCCTCTATTTCAGATTTTAACATCTTAGCCAATATGATATAAAATATACTACATTTTTAGTAATGATGGCATAATTTACAACATTAGGTCTTCCCAAATACGCCTGACTTTGGAGTAAAGAACAATAACACTAACCAGTTAAAATGGCAACGGCATTATATGTCATTGCAATAAAATAAAGAAGGCAATACTAGCGAATAGAGTCAAATAAACTAATCAAAACTTGGGACGATGTACTAAAAATATAATGGTGGCGGTCATTATACTGCTCTTTTACTCTTTTACTTGTTTCAGTCATTTGACTGCGGGCATGCTGGAGCACCGCCTTTAGTCGAGCAAATCAATCCCAGGACTTATTCTTTGGAAGCCTAGTACTTATACTATCGGTCTCTTTTCCCGAACCGCTATGTTACGGGGACGTAAACACACCGCTATTGGTTGTCAAGTGATGTTGGGGGAGAAACACAGACACCCAAACATATACACACACAAACATATATATATATATACACATATATACGACAGGCTTCTTTCAGTTTCCGTTTACCAAATCTTCTCGCAGGGCTTTGGTCGGCCCGAGGCTATAGTAGAAGACACTTGCCCAAGGTGCCACGCAGTGGGAATGAACCCGGAACCATGTGGTTGGTAAGCAAGCTACTTATATTATGTATATTGATTTCAATTTTAGCACAAGGCCAGCAATTTCGGGTGAGGGGTTAAGTCGATTACATTGACCCCATCGTTCAATTAGCACTTATTGTATCGAAACCAATAGGATCAAATGCAAAGTCCACCTCGGCAGAATGTGAAATCAGTATGTAAAGGAGAAAGGAATTTTGCTAAGCATTTTACCTGAGGTACTAACGACTCGACCAGTTCGACACCTGAGGAGCAATCACTGCATTAAGATGATATTTGGAATGAACGGCATCAGCAGAACTTGCCGAAGACTGGGTTGATAGATTTCCTTTTGCTATACTGGGGCAATATATTTTGCTAAGAATATTATTTTATCTTCCGTACTCTATAATAAATTATGATTGAGAAGTATGGACACAACATCCTACACACGATCAATAATTTTATATCCACGAGACTGGATAAATCATATGATGCTGAATATATAAATATATATATAAATGTGTGTGTATGTGTGTGTGTGTACAGAAATCTTGAACGCAATTTCATATACGTTACGCTGCAAGAAACGGCATAAACTGCGTAAAGAGTTTCATATCTCTAACACGAAGTATTTTAGATTAATGAACATATAAGGAAAACAAATATATTCACCTTATAGAAATTATAGGAATAACTTGAAATGTGGCTAGTTTCTCTCCATGCTTTGAGCTCAAATCTCTTGAGAGATTTATGAGAGATTTTTATGTAAAATGGCGTATAAATAATATTGCCAGAGAACGTAAATAAGGATTAGCGAAAGGAAGAAAAACTTTCCTTACACATAATATGATGTTGCGGAGCTGTGTACGCGCAAGTGTTTCTATTTTTGTTTTACCGTATGGATACACATGCACTAATACATACAATCACGCACATATTAAACACACAAATGTTTTTCAGAATGCATCAATGTTGCTCTGTTGATCAGGTGTTGGACGTCTATGCTTTATTTATTATTAAACTGGATCGGATGTTTGTTTATGCGGTATTTGCCAGCTGTTCATGAAGAATTATATTAAATCAATTACTTACACTCTTCATTGAATGAATAATCTTTTGCTGATTCTGCCGTCCCTCTTTTACACATCTGGGTATTGAGTTTCCATTACGTCATGAAGCAAAATGATACAATTTCTCACTCGGTTCTTCGATATTTAGAAATTATGATTGTTAACGCCTCTTCTTTTCTTTTTCTCTTCTCTATCCTTTTCATTTGTTTTCTTTTCGAATATAAAATCGTTTCAGAGAGAACACTTCTGAGAAAACCATTAAGGCCCCTAACCATTTTTGACACTTTCTATAGAGGTGAAAAATTGAATAAACGCTTCTAAAAAGCTTTTAAAATATATTTGAGGAACTAATTAATTTTAAAATATTCATGTCACAACGATTCCTTACACTCTTTTTAAGTGTGTGGAAAAAGAAATTATTTATCTAATTATATATTTATGTATTTAATGCTCGTTTAAAATTGTAAATTAAATATAAAAAAAAGAAAAGCAGGAAATATTTGTAAGCTGTTGCAGTCACATGGAATATCGATAGCATTATGTTCAACATGTTTTTTTCTTCTTCTTTAATATACATACATATTATTTTCTGAAAGTAATTAACAGAATGGAGAGCTATGAGATCCATGCAGTTGACAGGGTGTTAACTCGTTTAATGGAACTTCAGATTTCAATAATGTCACAAATTGAAATGTGGTGTTCTCGAAAACTGAGTCTTTAGTTTCACATATGTCATGATGCAAAGAATGGAAAGAAGAGGCTGCAGGTGAATGGGTGGAAAATGTTTCCATTACATGGAATGTAATAAGAAGCGATGCATGCTCAGCGGTGCAATCTATAATCGAATCGAAACTACAATATGAACACTGATTAGGGAAACTCTCTTTTACAGCATGTGAACGCTTACTGCAGGAATATCTAATATACATTCATATATAACTAACTGTATGTGTGTATGTATATATGCACACAAAAAATATATATATGTATATATATGTATACGTATGTATAGGCAAGTGTCTTCAACTATAAGCCTCGGGCCGACCAAAGCCTTGTGAGTGGATTTGGTAGACAGAAACTGAAAGACCCTTGTATATATATATATATATATATATATGTGCGCGCGTGTGTGTGCGTGTGTGTGTTTGTATGTCTGTATTTGTCCCCCCAGCATCGCTGGACAACCGATGCTGGTGTGTTTACGTCCGCGTAACTTAGTGGTTCGGCGAAAGTGACCGATATAAGAAGTACTAGGCTTACAAAGAATAAGCTCGACTAAATGCGCTGCTCCAGCATGGCCACAGTCAAATGACTGGAACAAGTAAAAGAATAAAAGATTTAAAAAAAAAAATATATATATATATACATTGATGTGGCTTAGTGGTTAGGGTATGGCTCTCACGATCTAGTGATCGTGATTTCATTTATGCGTGGTGTTCTTGAACAAAATACTTCTCACATAGTACTGCGATCACTTCGACACCTGACGCGTGCTGCGCGTGTTAAAACAGCGTCGATTTGATGGATAGCGTGAATTAATACGCAACACAGACTTTTGATCACTATAAACAAATTATTTTTGCAGGTAGTTCGGCAAAAGCTGAATGCTCATACATCGTCTTGGATGGGAGAGTCCAGCATACATACACACACACACACACACACACACACACACACATATGGATATATGGCCTGTCCTGTGAGTTTCCGTGCGCTTGTGGCTGAACCTCAGTCTACAAGGCTCTAATCCTATGTACATATGATTTCAGCCTTATAGATGTCAAAGAAAACCAATACGAATATATATGTGGCTCCTTAACATATGTCTCTAAAACGACAGCTTTTTTTTGGGGGGGGGGGGTTCAGAGTTAATTATTGTTAAAGACTGTCCATATTTGCTGAAGTGTATAGTGCACGAAAATTAAACTTCATTAGTACATTTTTATCTACCAGCCAATTATAAAAATTAAATACTACCTTGAAACGAGTTGAAATCAAAACGCAAGTAGTCGCAACCAAAATCTTTTGTCAGCTGTTTTAATTTATATAACTGTAATGCCAATATACAGCCATTGTGCAAACTCAAATTACGAAATGTGCTTATAAGAAAGGGAATTACGTGCTGCAATTCTAATGTTTATGGGCGTGGCTTATAAATAATCATTATTGCCAGTATAGTTTGTATGGATTTCAAATTGAAATTGTTGATAGAATAGCAAGTTCCAAAGAAGTTTGTAACCTGTACATTGCCTGAGATACACCTGCAGCTAGAATCACTTTTACAACATTGCAACGTTTACAATAAAGTTACAATAACTAAATGATATAATCGTCACATACCTTCTGGCTTTGAATTAACGAGCTTTCTAGTCATGTGTCTTCTGCCACCACTTCTGGACAATTCGTCGTTGCGAGGTTGGATGGACGAACGAACAAACAAAATGATAAATAGAAGATACACTTACCTAGAAGCAAAAGAAAAAAAAAAGAAAAGAAAATATTATTAATGACAAAATATTAAATGTTTAAAAGAAACATAAATATTATATGAAATGCTAAACTTTGTGCTGAAAACAAGTGAAATCATCGAGTAAAGAAACATACATATTTAGTCTTAAAGCTATTTGATTCAACTGCAAACGGAGAAACTGCATTAATTTGAAGGTAACGCTAACGCTTGGATTCGCTGGAAAGAAAAGAAGTCATATTTTTGACACAATGCCTTCAGCTGTAGGAAATCTGAAACAAACGAAAGAATTCAGTATCAACGTTGAGGAAGGGAAAATAATTCACCATTAACTTCTAAATCTACGCGTGTGTCTCAAGGTCCTTGAATTTTGTATAAAAACTACCTTAAATTATCTAGATTCGTGAGTCACTGCGTGGTAATCCACCCAAAACGTCTCTCTCTGTTTCTCTGTCTATCTATCTCCTAGTAAATGTGTCCGTGTGTGAGTGTGAATATGTTCGCGCCTGTTTTCTGTGTACGTGTAAACTGTGTATTTGAGTCTATAAGTATGTATGCATATATATATATATATATATATATATATATATATATATATATATATATATATATATATAGTAGGTGTATGATGTACCTTAATGTGACAGTCCCACGAAGGGAATCATACTACTGATATTTAGCCCTAGGATGCAGCAACGCTTCCTGTAGGCCTTGACACATTTCCTATGTCCTTTTGTTTGCAAGGGGGAGATAAGCACTTCCATCCAGCTAAGCCTGCAACCAGCGACTAGTTTCGGAGACTTTGCTCGTCATCTGTCAGGAGTAGCCTGGCACAACACGATGGTAACCGGTTCTGACATTTGTACAACTCTCAGTGTCGAAATTAGGTACCAGCACTTCTAGAGTTTTCATATGTAGATTATTGCATATGTGTCGCGCCTTTGCTCCAGAAAGTAACGTTGCAGCTTTCTCACAGTGTCCTTGTAGCCCATCCGCTGTACTGTTTCAATCTTTTTAGTCTAGTGTTAGTTTCGCACTATGTGGTGATCATAACTGGAAGCAGTATTCTAGGCGGTTGTAAACAAAGATTCTCCACAGGATCAACATAGTTTATTGGTCTCTTGTCTTGAAAGACCTCAATATCTAACCTACCAGTTATATATATATATATTATATATATATATATATATATACCAGTTATATATATATATATATATATATATATATATATATATATATATATATATATATATACCAGTTATATATATATATATATAATATATATATATATATATATATATATATATATATACCAGTTATATATTATATATTATATATAATATTAAACTTACAGATGTTTCTATATAGCCAACATATGTTATAAAGAAGATGGAATAAGTATTCTAATGCCCCTTCGAACTCGATGCGCAAACTCTATAAACTATATATGGGTGCTACAAATGGCAACTGAATTCCCTTAAGTTATCATGTTTTACAATTAAACAAACTGCTTAACTTTGCGCTATTTTCCCTACGGATGGGGTGGTCAAGTACTGGTATACATTTTATCAAATGGATAAAGGAGTAATGATTACGAGCTCAAGTTTAGATGATCCGTAACAAAAACAGCAATGACAAGATAAAGTGGTGGAATCTACGCGTTCGTTATACCTGCAAGAAATACGAGTAAAAACGCCTTCAAAATATATTGTGTTGTCATGTAAGGGTGTCATTTGATATGTGATATTTATTTCCTGTCCATGCACCTTGCATTATATGGGAATCTTAGCAGAGATAAGTTAAGTGAGGCTCTACTCGATGTGGGAATACCTTAGGTTAAACACCAACAACGACGACAAAAATAGCCAAAAAATTAAAAACCCTTACAGGATACACAGATATTCAGAAATAATATTCAAATCGGATTTACCGAAACTGTAACCATTTTAACACCTCGGATTTGGTGCCTCTCATAGACCTTACTTACACCATTCTCACCACTCTCGGTAGTCCTAAAAAAGGGCGTAAATGTTTATAGGAGCAGACCATCATCAAACCATCCTACTGGTCTAAATATATATTTGACTTAATATTAAACAATACTGAGAGGGAGAGCTTGCTAAGATCCTTACTGCACCGGACAATATTCTTAGTGGTATTTTCTCTGACCTTACACATTCAGTGAATGGCTACTAGAGTCGACTTTGTCTTTCATCCTTGTGGGATCAACAAGATATGTACCATCTGAGCACCGAAGACGATGTAATCGACCTACATCTTCCCCGAAATTGCTGGCATTGTACCAAAATTTGAATTCAATATGAAAACACATTTTAAAACAACATCTCAGATAAACAATCCCGAACCTATATCCTGTCTTCAATTGGTCTCAAATCGGTCGAAATCACACGAGTTACTGCAAATATATATACACCGCACTGACGTATGCTCAAAACCATTGATGCTAAAAAATTATGTACTTATTCGCATACTTATTTGTTAGCTCCATGTTTATTTTTGTTTGCACGTTGGTTGCTTCACTGGTTCGTTTAAGTGTTTATAGTTCCTCGTACGTATTTGCTTTTTCATGTTTTGCCACCTAGAATATCACATAACGAACTATGGCGAATGTATTTGAGGATTCTACATCTGGCAATAATATAACATTGTAGTGGGAAAAATATTTCCTTGGTACACGGTAGTAGCAAAGCCGAAGTGAGGGCACTTAATACCAGACAGATTTCTAGAGAAGAAAATATTGAAGATGAATTATCTACCACAATGTAAAAAAGTCCAGTGGGAATATAATACACCCACACATTCAAGTATAAACACACCGAAAAACGAGCGCTCACACACACACAAACATACATAGTCACACACATACACTCAGCTTTATATGTATATATATATATATATACATATGTATATATGTATGTGAATGTATATATATGTGCGTGTTTACATAATATATTTGGAGAGAAACGTACATATATATTTACATGGGAGCATTTACATATATATATATATATGTGTGTGTGTGTGTGTATGTATGTATAAATGTATTATAAGGAAAAATCAAAACGAAGGCAGAAAGAGTATCTTAATTCACTTAGAATAATTCAATTAGGTTAAGGTGAATCTGAAGTCTTACAGCTTTGTCTGGGATGACCCAAGAGTTTGTTTAGCATATCCCTGTACTGA
>NC_043015.1:6736165-6788665 GCF_006345805.1 Octopus sinensis
GAGCACAAAACACCACACACAACACTATATATATATATAATATATATATATATATATATAGATATATGTATATATGAATGGACATATCAATCTCTATGTATTTTCTCTTCCTTTCTCTCCCTCTCTCTCTTCATATATATATATATATATATATATATATATATATACAAAGAGGAGAGGGAGAGAGAGGCGCGAGAGAGGGAATGAGAGGTAGTCTTGTCAGTAAGACCCAAAAGTGTCAGGTAATGCTGAGTAAGTGCTATAGATGAAATAGCTGTAAGACATTCTATTTATAAATGTTCTAAAATCTTCACAGGCTTGGTTTTTTTATCTCATTCTGAAAAAAAATATATAGATATACACATATATATTATATATATATATATATATATATTACATACATACACACACAGACATACACAACCACAACAAACACAAACACACCACACATATTATATATATATATATATATATCACATACATACATACACACATACATATATATATATATATATATACATATATATATATATTTACATATATATATATATTTAGATATTACATATATGTATATATGTTTATATATACATATATCTTTATATATATACATACTTAAATGTATGTTTATATCTATATTTACATACATATATAAATATATATATATATATATATAATATACATACTTAAATGTATGTTTATATCTTATATTTACATACATATATAAATATATATATAATATATATATATAGATAGATAGATAGATAGATAGATAGATAGATAGATAGATAGATAGATAGATAGATAGAAAGGTAGATAGATAGGTAGATAGGTAGATAGATATGTAGATAGTTAGATAGATAGATAGATAGATAGATAGATAGATAGATAGATAGATAGACAGACAGATAGATAGATAAATAGATAGATATCTTAATCAGTGTATAACAAACAACTGCTTGTTAACTTTTTCGAGCTTCAAAAATAGTTCGATAAATTACGAATCTTCTTTTGTTTGATTGATGTGGAGTTTGCTGCAATCAACTCTTTGTACGTTACTCCAGTTGTATTTTGCTTTTATACATTTTTACAGAACATGACATTAAAATGTTTCCCAAAAAAAAATACAACAGACACTTATAGCGCAATCGAGTCGATTTTCCGCACTGATTATATTATGGCAAATTTTGTCTTCTAATGTTATTGTTCATTTTGCGGTAGACATACTTATTTTACGAAATCTATGAGATAAAAATATTGATTACTAACAAATAAAGGTAGAAGGTCGCATAGTTTGGGCGATGAGGTTTATTAGATAATATCACTGCAGATAATTGATTTTATGACTCAGCAACGACGAAAGACAACATCAAATCAGACGGGATTTTGACCTCAGAACGTCAGTTTACATAATCGGAAAGTTCGGCTTTACTAGATACAATATTTCCTCCCAAAATCCAATCTATTCTCTACCCTCTTTACAATGTATCGTACACGCTGCAGTTTGTCTCGGGTAAAATTTCATAACTTCCCATATATTGGTGTATTTAAGATAAATTTTCGAAGATAATTACCCATTACTTAGAGATCGACTCTTGATAGATTGTTATACTGGACAGAGATTTCTGTCTATGAAGTTTTCTGGTCTGTCGTTTTCTTCGAGTTTTTATTATAGGGCTTTACTAATCAGTATCTCACTCTTTTGTGAATACCTCCAATCTGCAACGAACTTTTACTGCCGGTGGCTAAGGAAAACAACATGGATGTTATTTCCTTTTTAGGCAAAAGGTTATACATGTTCATAGCATCGATCCGAGATTCAGACAAATTTTTTATCTTAACAACAATAACAGTTTTTAATTTCAACTTAAGAGCAATAATCTTAATGAGAATGTGTTACTCATTACCATCAATGACCAACTACACTGGTGTTTCAGTTAAATGACCACGAATTAATGAAAGGCAAATTTGATATCGGCGGGATGCTAATGTAGAACGTAAGAAACCGGAAAAATATGGAAGATATTGAATCCGATGCTCCAACCCTTCTGTCAACTTTTCAGAGGACAAAATTTTGGCTGTTTCAATTAAAAAGTTTGTTTGCAGAAAAATCCCTGCGTCGTAACTAACATGTTATCTTTGTACAATTTCTGATAAATAATTCAGCCACAATTATTATATTTAATAATAAGCGTTAATGATAATTCTTACCAAAAATATAACGGGCGTAATCGTAATTAATTTCAACGGAAAAGGAAGCAATACAGTAGATAAACATAATTATATTGCGAAAATATTGTAAACTGCAAAGTTTATTAGTAACCTATAGATGTTTATATACCTTTCACTATATTTCTAGATGGCTTTAAAGTTGCGAAGATAAACAGAAAGCAATTTAAAATATAAAATGAAATATGTATTTAAAGTGAAAATTCTAAATTAAAGATTGCTTTATTGGCTCTAGCATTGTTTGTGATAGCCTATCATAGATATGGCAACAATATATCACTCATAAATTTTCACTTTAAATCCTGTAAATAAATGGAGAGAAAGGGTATAATCTCAGATCAAAGATAAATTCAGAGAAAATGATGTGAAGAAAAATTGTAATATTGAAGGCTGCAGAAAATATATCTCACGTAAGTAAATGAAGTAGACAAACAGTTAAGCGGATGTATGCACTTTTATATTCAGAGGAATCAGAACGAGAGAGAATGATAGTTTCAGTTAGAAAAAAACAAAAATGGAAGACGTTTTCTAAGAGATGATAGGGGTTTCGAAAGGTCAGAGATAAATGAAGAGGGAAAGAGTGTCAAGAGTTCAGTATGAGGGTTTAGTAGATAGATGAATAACAGTAGATATAAGAAAACGACTGCGAACAAATTAGAAAGATGGTGGAGAAAGATTGAGTGGTAATGCACAAGTGGTAAAGATGAAGAAAATAAGATCATATAAGGAAGAAAGTGATGTGAGGGCGACAGAAAAAGATGGCGAGTAAATGATGGTGTACAAAGAAAAAAAAAGGTTAATAGAAAAATATATTAAGGAAGGAAAACGAAAGTCAAAAGTTCCAAGTTGACAAGATTAAAAGAACTGTTTGAAGGAGAGAAAGACTTGTAGCGAGGTGAGGAGACAATTATGATACGAGGAGAAAAATAAAATCTGTGTAAAGTAGTGAAAGTACAACATACCAAGTAAAAGAAAGGTAGAGAGTGCGTGAGAGGGAGCGAGAGAGTGTATAAAGAACCGGAAGTTAAAAAGCTGCGAAAAAAAAGAAGATAAAAAGAACAGAACGATACTTGAGGTAAATTTCATTTTATGACAAGAAGCCGTGTCGATGTAACGATAAAATATTTAACGTTAAATTAGAAATGTGAAAGCAGCCATTTTGACTTAGGTAGAATGAAAAGATACTAAAGTGTTCTCTTTGATCTTTCAGGCAACCGCGAACTTCCTTGCGTTTTATTTTACAATGTATTTTTATTGCATACACATACACTGCCTCACACACATATATATGTACAAATACTAATATATATATACATACATACATACATACATACATACACATATATATAAATATACATATATATATATACTCAAACACACACATATATATGAATATGTTTGCACCTACATACATATATATATATATATATATATATATATATATACACGCTTTTCTAAATATTTGTACATATATATGTATATATACTTATATGTTTGCGTGAGTGTATGTAATTCTATAGACTTGTATAATACTATATACATAACTGCACATAGAGATCTATGTATATATATATATATATATATATATATATATAATATATATATATACATACATACATACATGCATGCATGCAAATATGAATGTGTGTTCGCGTATGTGCGTGCCACGTTTCTGTGTGTGTGTGTGTGTGTGTGTGTGTGTGCGTGTGCATGTGACACTACTGAAGAGAAATTCATGCGTATGCCTGTATCTCTCTTTAGTAGTGTCTCATTTAGTGCATTTCCTCTGTATTGTATACAACGATTATGGTGTTTGAAAAAATTACATATACCTGTGGAAAAACACGCAAAAACACACTCTTGCGTATGCACATATTTCTCTATATTGCGAATAGCTTATCTCTTTGAGACATGTATTGAAAGCAAGGTTCTGCTCCACTTTAAATGTTTTTCTGATATTCTTTCTTTTCTCTTTTAGATACTCTTTGCCTTTTGATATTTTGTGCTCAAATTTTAACATACTTTGATTTCTTTTTTCTGTTGTTTTCTTCTTCAACATCATCATCACCTTCTTTTTCTTCTTCTACTCCTCATTGTTATTATTATTGTTGTTATTATTATTATTATTATTATTATTGTTATTATTATTGTTATTATTATTATTATTATTATTATTATTGCAAGAGTAAATTTCCAATACCCTACTTCTACATATGACTGTCCTCGTTTTCCCGTATACAAGATACGGCGTATCTGTCCCCTTGTTTTTATAGACAGGTAACACATTAGCCAAGTATACGCTGTCTGTGTTTCTTTTAGTGTAGAACGCTGTTACAAATTGTGGTGAGATAACATATTACCCAACACGGTATAATGAGATAACCTTGTTGATATTTATTGCTGCAGATACTATGTATCGTTTCAGCATGAGCTAATCGATTGCGGATTGTGAGTGGTAGCATAATCAATAATTGAGTATCATTATTGGGGAACTTGGAAACAAAAGGATGTTATGACAATACGAAAAGTGAAAAGCAAGTTGACACCGTTGTGTCTCAAAAAGGACAAAGATTACAGCGTAGAAACGGAGATATGGTATATTCAGGAGACAGATAATGGAATGCTTCTAATTAGCAGATTAAGCAAGCTAAAGAGGGTCCTGAATTGTAAAAGGCTGATAGATTTAAGTGAGACGCAGGCTCAGCAATACATTTTGCAGAGGTGGGCCAACATTTTTCATATATTTCCGTATCAAAGCAGAAAAATATTTTCTTTTCATGTGGTTAAGATGTTGCGGGTTTTCAAAACTTACATCAGAAAAGATTGTGATGCAGAATTGTTTATACTCTTTATAGTGTGCGTTCCTCTGCTCCCAGCCGCGAAGTCTTTGGCTTTCATCGTTTCGAGATCGATAAAGTATATAGCCTATCATGTTTGTAGAATATAATCATATTCGGATACAGCTTCATAAAAATAGATTAATACGGAGAATATTTTAGATCAAAATAGAAAAAATACAAAGGTTTACATTTATCTGTAACATGTTTCAGTCATTAGAATGCGGCCATGCTGGAGCACCGTCTCAAAGAATTTTTAATCGAATGGATTGATCCCAGCATTTATTTTCTGAAATCCTTGTACTTGTTCTATCCCTCTAACTAGCCGAAATTCTATACAAGACCGAAATCTATACAAAACCTCGTGTATTACATGACGTATGACGTTTGCCACTATATAGCGTATCTTTTTGGTGGTTGCTTAGAGATTTCTAATCTGTCATATGTCCGTTGTTTCGTAATACTCACCACTTTCTCGCTTCTAACATCCCCTCCTATTCTTTCAGCTTCATTTAACGTCTATAACACTGCATTCCATCAAAACATTGCCCGTTGTTTTGAAATTCATGCAATATGATAAGGACATTATTCAGTTCAAATTTTTAACTATTCGAACAAGAACCTTAAAACAGTATACCAGGACTTGGTTATTAGTAATCTTTGATCCTATCTCTCATCGGCTAACGTTTTATGCATTTGTGTCGTAGATTTTAAACACTAATGGACATTTATATATTATACAATGAAACAAACACAATCATATGCATCTAAGTAATAAATGATACGTTTACATGTATATTTCCCAGTGGGCTTGCTAAGGTCATCTTTGGAAGTATTCTTTTGTCGATCATATGGATTCACTTACGTATTAGTATTGGCAAATCCACTGAGTTGCAATTTAGGAGAAAATGCACCTCGGTCATCGAAGGGAATGCATAGAATATCGAAATGCAGATGGGCAATTAACTGTGTCATATACACATATATACACAAACATATCTATATATAAATACATAAATAACTTGCCATATACTTACTTGCACAGCCTAATAGAATTTAAGTATTTTAATAATGGCACCGAAGTAAAGTCGCGGGTCAACAGTGTGTAGGGACACTCGCGTACTTACTAGAGTATATGCAGACTTGTCCTTCCCCTTAAAAACACATCAAAATATGCAGGTTAAATGCACTGAGCGTATATGTAAACTCCAACGTGCAGTACACGGCACGCTGTTTGGCTCAAGGTCTAACCAGGGAAGTTTCAAAGTATGGTGTAGTATAAATAATAACAAAAAATGGCTTGCGCTCGCTACAGCTGTTTCCAACGTGATTTTTTATTGGTGAACAAGGTAATTACATCATGTAATTCAACTCAAGAAAAAACGTTATTCTTACATCATGTAACTGGTTTGTTCATCAATAAAGAACACGTCTGAAACAGCTGTTGTGAAGATCATAACTAATTTGTGTTATTCAACTTTCCATATATGTTTGTCATGTACGTTATATGTGTGTTTATAAATGTCCGTGTAAATGTGTGTGCGCGCGGCGCCATTCTATAAATGGTTTTAAGAAGAGAATGCTAGTAATTGGAAACATAAATAAATGCATAGCTGTTTTTACACTATATTTTCAGTGTCTTTCTACCATGAATTTCTCTCTCTGTATCACTCTTTCACTCGCTCTATACCTCAAGCTGTTTGTACCCCATAGTCGATTATAACCTCATGGTTAGACAACTTACCAAAAGGTTATGGGCTTCTTTATTAGTTGCTGGAAAAATATCAAACGATGTACGTACAATTTTATTGCGAATTTTCTAGAGCAATATCCGAGCGCGGCTATATAATATTGTTTATAATCATAATTCTTTGTTTGTCACTTTTTGCTTCGTTCATGTTTCAGTTTTCGTTTTTAATTTAAAATATGTTTTCGAGAATGCCCTATTTCTTTCATAATCCTTGCATTTTTTGCTCTTTATTGCACCTATATAGTAATACACAAATTTGATACACACGCTTACATACACACGCAAAGACATATAGTGTGTGTGTGTGTGTATGTGCGTGTGTGTGAGTGAGAGAGAGAGAGGGAGAGAGGGGGATAGTGAGTGTATGTGAACTATCATACTATAAAAGCAAGAAGGAGAGTTTTTCAATTTATTTTAACTTATTGAACATAAAATTTGAATAAAGTGAAAATATAGTTTTCGCAGTAATGTATATAGCAAGTTATAATACAATCTCTGCATATGTATAAATTTTATTTAGATTTTTTTAAAATTGTTTATCACTCACACCACTTCTCATCTCACCCACTTTCTCTCTCTCTCTCTCTCTCTCTTTCTCTCTCTCCTTCTCTGTATATATGTATATATATATATATGCACTCACACAACCACAACTACACACACATACTCAGACATACCTATGATCATAGCAACAGAGGCGTACCTGCTCTTTTTGCTTCGTTTCTATGATTTTCCCTCTCTCACTCTGTGGTGTTTGGCATTCTTTTATTCGTTGCATTCCACCCATCGCTCATCCTGCACGTATCTTAATTGTCTTTGTATCTCTCTTTCACTTTTTACTTCTTCTCTTGATGCTTTGTAGTGTAAAGCGAGACTCGAGAAACCAGTCAACCAAACAACTTCCATATATATATATAGGGCGGATGCATAAGTGTGTGTGGCTATTATTATATAGAGATTTTTGTAATTAACATTTTAAATTATACTCTTTCACGTAAAAAGTTTTGAAATGTCTGAGGATATAAAACTGATCTGGCCTTTTCACAGAAATTATTATGAAACACTATGAAAAATGTATACAAAAGTCTTAATCAAGAGATTCCAGGTCAATAACATATAGGTTATTGCCAACAGTTTCAAGCTTATTCTACAAATTTCATTCAATTATAGTGCCTCCTTCATCGTTTACCTTTGGTTTCCAAGTAGATCTTAATGAACTTGATGAGACGTTGGCTGAAATAGGAAAGTGATTATCTCTCTCCTTCTTTTCTTTCAGCCTCGTTCCTTATGAAATCTCGCCGTGGGCTTCAGAGAGAGGAAAGTTACATACCATCCCAAAATGAAAAAGGAGCACTTTGTAATCCTTAAAATTCCTATAGCACATATATTCTGTTCGGAATATAATTTCATCGACTTGAATATAACAGCGCAAGAGTTACAGTAGATTCTTCATTTCCAGTCAGTTCTATATTTAAGCCCTTGTAACATCAACTACCACCTGTGTCAATGTCAAAGATTAATATATATATTCCCATTTATCTGGTGCAAGATATTTGGTCTTTAAATTCAGTAGGTTGCTTACAACGTATTGAATAGTCCCGTAAGCAATATTATAATTAAAACATGGTCTTGGTTTCTACTAATTGAATATAGAAACAAAAAAAAGTTTGAACAGGGTGAGATATGTCAGTCATTTCAACTCAACAACAGCCGTTGAATGTCGATCGAATTTAAAACCAGGAAATGATATAAATTTCCTGAGAAATATAGACTGGAACTAAACTACGTAATATAAATAGAACAGCCGATTTGCGCGAACCCGCTTCAAACGTTCGTTTGTGAAACAATATATTTCAGAGTTTTAAATCAACAAAATCTTACTTTGGAGAATTGTACCTAATACTTTAAAATAATTTATGGTCATTAATATTGTGATAAATTTATTCACTTTTCCTTTTCTTTTATTTTTCATCCGCTACAAATTTCTATATATAAATCAGTAGAGAAACATTGATATCAAATTATTGATACCGATGTAAATGAGCAATGTAATTAAATGTTATTACTAAGGGACAGCAATAGTGAAATTATATTTCCTAACTCAATTATAATGTTACTATATTAGTACCATAGATGCATTGAATTCAAAATATTTTGCAGAGCGCTCTGAGTACTTAAACGTATAGATATGTCGTATAGATATGCTACCGATTGGGGAGTAAACCTATATATATATATATATATATATATCAACCAATCTATCTATCTAAATATCTATCTATCTATCTCAATATCTATCTATCTATCTATCTATCTATCTATCTCTATCTATCTATCTATCTATCTATCTATCCATCTATCTATCAACCAATCTATTTATCTGTCTATCTATCTATCTATCTATCTATCTATATATCTATCAACCAATCTATTTATCTGTCTATCTATCTATCAACCAATCTATCTATCTATCTATCTATCTATCAACCAATCTATCTATCTATCTATCTATCAACCAATCTATCTATCTAGATAGATAGATAGATAGATAGATAGATAGATAAATAGATAGATAGATACATACATACATACATAGATACATACATATATCATACAATGTACATATTTTATTACATATATATATTAAAACATATACATTTAGTATCATTGAAGTATATATATATATATATTTAAATATAGATATACATACAGGTACGCGTGCGCACACATGCATACATATACACACACAAACACACGCACTCGCACGCACACACACTCACCTTCATATATATATTTATATAATGGTTTCTCTAAATATATCTGTCGATATGTCCCAAAAGACCAAGCAATATATTGTTTCTCCATTGATTTCTATGATAGGAGTATGAAAATAAAATTAACCTTTTCCGTATTTCTTCCTCGATATTTGATAATAGAATTGACTATAATATCTCTGCAGAAGATATCACTTTCAGACACACAATTACATCAACATGTTTTTCAAGCAGATTGACAGCGGTAAAGAGAGAGAGAGAGAAGTTATACAGGTACGGCTTTGGTTACATTACTAAGGTCAATAAGTTTAATCTCGTAAACATTAATATTTGTCTTGAGTAATAAAGTAATAAATTTGTAAATGCTTAGATTGTTTCTCTGTATTCTCCGTAGTTAATTTAGCACGCAGAAAAATACCTCGGGGTCTATATTTGTAAGACTTACATATGTGTGTGTTTACCCAACTATTTCAGAAGTAAACAATGGCATTTTCGTGTGCTTGGGGTGGGCTTGAATATATGTGTTTACTGATTGTTTATATGGGCATGTTCCGTGCACGCTAGTGTTCAGTATCGGTGCATGAATGGCGAGTATTTGTCTTTGTGTCTATAGCTATGGCTCAGTCGTTAAAGCGACTGCCTCACAATCAAGACATAGTGAGTTCGATTGCCGAACAGGTCTGTTTGTTGTGTTCTTGAAAAAGACACTTTATTTCACGTTGCTCCGGATCATTCACCTAAAGAAATGAGTTGCGACCTCACTGGAGCCAAGAGTTATTGGCTTTTTCCTTGGATAACATCGGTGGCGTTGAGTGAGGAAGCTGGTATGCATGTGTGACTGCTGGTCTTTCAGAAACTACCTTATACAGACTTGTGCTTCGGAGGGTAACTTTCTAGGTGCAGTTCTAAAGTAATTCACGATCGAAAGGGGTGGTGGTCTTTATCCTTTAATATTTGAAAATGCAAATGAAGAAAATAAAGTTGTGAATTCAGCAAGTTGTTATAGGCGTAGGGGTGGCTCTATGGTAAGTAGCTTTCTTACGAACCACATAATTCCGGGTTCAGTCCCACTGCATGGCAGCTTGGGCAAGTGTCTTTTACTATAGCCTCGGGCCGACCAAAGCCTTGTGACTGCATTTGGTAGACGGAAACTGAAAGAAGCGCGTCGTATATATGTATATTTATATATGGATGCGTTGGTAACCGATGCTGGTGTGTTTAGGTTCCCGTAACTTATGGTTCGGCAAAAGCGACCTATAGAATAAGTAATAGACTTATAAAGAATAAGTCCTGGGGTCGATTTGATCGACTATAGACAATGCTCCAGCATGGCCACAGTCAGATGACAGAAACAAGTAAAAGAGTAGATTTCAATTAAGGAATTGGCGTATTCGGAAAATGCGTCTAATAACTATTTTCTTCTTAGATAGGACACGAGAAAGAAAAATATGTGGCCCGCATTGTGTATATCATAAAAGGAGACGGAGACATGCTGTCTGTTTTTCAGCTGGATTTTCATCCGTAAATCTGTTCGCAAATGACTGAGCGGGTTTTCGAATATATACCAACTTGCATGATAACAATTTCTTACACAACATCTTAAGATTTAGAGGAAACTTTTTCGCAGTTAAATTGACCATGCTACTGATCTGATATATCACTTTATCGAGCCTGGAATGATGTACAATAGAGTTGACCTATGCGGTATTTGGACGCAGAACGAAGGGCTGCAAGGAAACTTGTCACCGACTTATCGACAGTTCTGTCAATCAATATCCTGAATAATTGTCATAAAATTTTTAGATTTGACATTGCGCTAGTAGATTCTGAAGCGAGGAGGAATTCGTTTGCATCGACCCCGAAATATTTGAATGGCTCTATTTTCAATCAGCCCCAAAGGATGAAAGACAAAGCAGACATCGGTGGAATTTGAACTCCGAACGTAAAGACGGACCAAATGTCACTAACTACATTGAACGACGTGATAACGATTTTACCAGCTCATCGCCTTAATACCCACATTAATAACCATTACTGTTTAGAATTTAAGCATGAAGTGCCAAATTTGGAATGAAGGACATTAGCCTTTTTATAGAAGCGTGACAGCTAAAGTTCATGTTGATGAGATTTGAACTCTGAAGATAAAGATACAAAATATTTACCGCAACGCAGTGTCACAAAAGAGAATTAGTGGCGAAATTTTCAGTCGATTTTACCCTTTTCACTACGTGACTGATGTTTAATAGTTAATGAACCCGAGAGCATGAACAACAAAGATGACTAAGAGTGAATTTGAACACAGAATGCTAAGAGTTAATACAAGCCATTTTATCGATGCTCTAACGAGTCCACCAATCCATCGGCATTTTATTATTAATAATATGATATATCTCAAAGCATCACATTTCCATTAGCATGTTAAAGCTTTGTCCATTTACACCCTAGAAAATACATTCACCATGAATAATTTATACAGATTACTTTAAGTAATATTCTAGAGTAGCTACAGATCGTTATATTTCTCTAGTGTCCTTCGTAAAGGTGAAAATATTCGTGCTAGTGTCTAAAATATTCAAGATTCGGAGTAGTATAGGAAACTACTATTTTCAATACATTTTAGTTTCTAAAGAATTTGATTATCGTTAGTATAAATGTGTTGTTTAAAAATTTTTCAATTACTCGTTCTCTTAATATATTCAGCTACTTAATTTTAATGAATTTTACATTACATAATACAAGAAAAGAAAAATTGACAAAAAATATTTATTATGAAATTTTATGGTTTCGACCTTACACAAAACGTATCCACAGGAATGATATATCCTCCATCTAAGCCTCTTAAAATATCAAGCTTCACCTATCTGTAAAGTGACTTCGAAATATTTTCGCTTGCAATTGATATTTCAAACATCAGGGCTCATTCATAATATAGGTACCTGTTATATAAATCGATTATATATATACTTTCAGGATAAAAGGATGTTAAACACGAAGTAAGAGAATGTATCAGATATTATGCCTCATAATATGTACTCGTCTGATCAAACGGGGCTGAACTATCTAATTTTCTTTTATTACTATTTTATACGTGGATTCACAATGGAACTGCGTTGTTCTTAACGCAATGCAAAATGGCTTTGAAATAATATGGACTTTATTATCGATACATTTACACCTGTGTTTTATTTTCAGTGAGTAAAAATGTAACGGGTCTGGAAAGTTGAGTTTCGTTTCATGTTTGTATTAACAAGTTTCACCGTCTTGAGTATCTCACTTTCTTTTGTGCGAATATATTTTTAATTTCCCTTTTTATGGATCCTAATATAGATTTAGATATAATGTACACGTACGCAAATTTATAGAGCGAATGCTTTACAATTAAAATATTTGAAAGCGAGGAATTATTTCTCAAAAACAACGGTGTTATTTAATCGAAAACTGAATGAAGCTTAATATAGAACACATTCTAATTTAGATTAATACGGTGAAGCACATAATGTAAGTCCTGAAGAAAGAATTTCAATAATTTAACAGATACATCGAGTTTGACAAAGGCCACGCTTTCAAGAGGAATTCGGCTGACATATCTCATTTACTTGACATGAACTTATGTTAGCAATCCCCGAGAGAAGATAAACGAAACAAAACGCTCCAAGAATATTGAATGAAAACAACCTCCGGTGACTTAATCGTCCGTTCTGCCCCTTAAATTATACAGCAATCTTTAATAAACAATATCAAAATGTTGTTTAAATCAGCTTTGCTTTTTGTCTTTCAGATAAAATGAATAGTCAGGTTGTAGGGTAGGTGTACTAGTCATGTTGTAGAGTAGATGTAATCAATTGTTTTCCTTCGCCCAAAGCATGTATGTTCTGTTAGCGATACAAGAAAGTAATACTTAAAATGTTTTGGAAATATTTCCATGTGATGCGCATTACATGTTGAAAATAGGAAAATTGTTTGAATGAAGATTATTTTTTGAGATCATATTGCAACAAATTTTCCTCACATCTATAACTGTTTATTATATGATGCTTAAACAACATTCTATACCCCTACTCCACTTCACCAATTTTACTCTCATATTTGAAAATGTCTTATCAACATTTTCGACAAGAAACATAATTCTTCTCAAAATTGTCAGCCTATGTGTGGTAGGGCAATTTTTCATTGTCAATATGTATGAAATTGCCACTTCATTCAATTCAGATTTTGGCGATAAGAAAACTGGCCGGCATTGATTTAAATAGACACACACTGTTCAACCCCCGAGTGATAATATTGCGCTCTTCGGTCTTCTTGTGTCTGGAGGTAAGAAATTTTGAATAATTTACTTGACAAAAGTTTAATTGTTAAGCTACTAAATTGATTATTGATTATGACTGTTGAAAGAATCTCCAAGCTAATTTACATTGCTTAGTGAGTATGATTTTAAACCAATTAGATTCCAGACAACGTTGGTGGTGTTTGTGACGTGTCTGTCCACTTGACATCGAAATGTCTCAAACAGGAAATAATATTTCTTTCACCTCTGCAAAGGACATTCGTGAATTAATATATTAAATTCTCTTAAAGAGAACATTTATTTAGGTTACGCAAGGTTTAACAGCTTTTAACCCGAATAGAATTTATATATCACAGTGATGCAGACAAAGGTGTACACGTTAAGACGACAAAGGGACAACATACATCGAATATGATTTTAAATAACATAAAATTCCTATTATTGAAATATAAAAGCGAAGCTCACTATTCGCTAATTATTCAAGTAAAGGCAGTGAATCTGTAAAACCTGTAATTGAAATATGATTATAATGCTCAAAACAAGGCGATGTATTTGAAAAATGTTTATTGAACTTTGGATATGTCTCCCAAATCCACCGTAATTATCTAAGATACCTCTGTAAATTATCAAAACGCTAATGTTGAAATATGAAAACAGTTTAAACACTTTTAATAATTATTGAAGACAGCGTGCGGTACTTCAGAATTGCAGAAGGTTAGAGAAAAGAACGAAGAGGTTTTACGTTCTACTCGGGAGTTCGAGTTCTAAGCAAACTGGATGTGCGCTTGCTTTTAATCATTCAAGGGCGATGAAATAAGTACCCGCCTGTGTCGTTTTTAATACATTTGCGGATGAATACAAACGTTTACACAAATGATTAACGAAAATCGTGTTGGGCATAATTTCCTGTTGTCTTTTACAGGGATAAAAGCCATCAGAGATGGTTATGTATTGGATGCTCACGCGATCAATTATTACACACACCAATCATATGTTGTGATGGGATCAATTATCTACGGAATTAAAAAAATGATGGCGATCTTGTAAATAGTATGTACCTCTGAATTCTGACTTTAAATATTACTAAATATCCATACAATTTGTCCGATCAAAGATTCCTCTACACAATGGTTTAAAAGAAAATTTAATCAAAATTTCAAATAATAAGCCAACCTCAAATTTAAGCTTATTCACAAGAAAAGACTTTCACATAAGCATCTGTACATTTTCCAATTTACCTCATGTGACTCTACTTTTCATACATAATTATCTGTTAATCTTTTCATACTGTTCTCCATTCATCATCCATTAAATTCTGATGACAACCAGTCTTTAAAGTATGATCTTCCCCAATATGTTCATACCTGTCTTGTAGACGTGTTAATCCATCCATCAATTGCTTCCAAATATATTATTACGTTTAACACATTTTCAACAGGAATAAAACTTAAAAGTAATTGTCAACATTTATAAAATAAGTTTACATACATACATGCATACATCCATGCAAGTAAATACATACATAAATATATAATTGTGTGTATGTTTATATATGTGCACACACACACATATACCTGCATATCATATATAGATATTATCTGATAACTTATGCTTAGTTTTAAAACCGGATATGAAACGGCAACAAAATAGAGAGATCGACAAGTTTTCTACAATACAAATATATTATTTCATTCTTTAATGATTTATATTCTATCCTTTGTATATTGACATATGTAAAGAGATAGATCACACACACACACATATATATATATATAGATATATGTATGTATATATTCATATATACACATATGTGTGTGTGTGCCTGTGGGTGTATTTGAGTGTTTAAGTATATATGTTTGCTCATTGTGAGGACATGTATTTTTATACACACGTTTAATTTGATGTCTTTGATTCTCGTTCAAATTTCAAGATGCATTTGATTTATGGCCAATCCAGAATATTTTAATATTTATTCTCTGAGTTGGCAAATTTTTTTTAGCATCTTTATTAATGAAATCTGCATTACATCTAGATATATACGTGTTTACCATTAATTTGCGCCGAATGTTCCAGTCTGGCCAATATAAATAGATATTCATACGACATAGTGAAGTAAACTTAAAACGATGCTAAATTGAGCATAGAATGAAACGAGATATATGACAAATAATCGCATTTTCTTTACAAAAAAGGTTAGAAAGAATGAAATGTCTAGTGTTAAATTAAATCGCAGTGATTCGCAAACAGAAATTCATATCAAAATCGATGCATACTAAGAATATTCCAACTTAAAAAGATATCCATTTAGAATCGTATATACTATGACTGTATCGCGAATCCTGTATAATACTAATTTTTCTCCTTAGTAAATCAATATCAAGTGATTTTGAAAAGAAATGTCAATTATTTCTTTTAGCTTTCAGAAGAGTTGGAATCTAATTGTCATGGTATTCTGTTTTCTGTAAGTATGTGTAACTATTTTTAATTCTGGTGCCAAAAGAAATAACATACGTCAATTTCGCTACTAAATTCTGCCTCATTCCTTGATGACCATGTCATCATCACGTTGGCGAAATTCTACTGCTGTTCTTCAGCTCCGTTCACCTCTGATCTTGTAGTATTTATGTCCGAAATTGTGGAGGCGCAATAGCCCAGTGGTAAGGGCAGCGGACTCGCAATTGTAGGACCGTGGTTTCGATTCCCAGACCGGGCGCTGTGAGCGTTTATTCAGCGAAAACACCTACAGTTCCACGAGGCTCCGGCAGGGGCTGGTAGCGAACCCTGCTGTACTCTTTCAACACAACTTTCTCTCACTCTTTCTTTCTGTTTCTGCTGTACCTGTATTTCAAAGGGCCAGCCTTGTCACACTCTGTGTCACGCTGAATCTCCCCGAGAACTACGTCAAGGGGACACGAGTCTGTGGAGTGCTCAACCACTTGCACGTTAATTTCACGAGCAGGCTGTTCCATTTATCGGATCAACTGGAACCCTCGTCGTCGTAACCGACGGAGTGCCAACAACAATATGTCCGAAATTGATCAAGCCAATTATTAATCTATAAGAAACTACATTCGGTTGCAATGTATCTGTTGAAGAAGGAATATGTATATGAGGATTTTGACTGTTGTTTTTAGTAGATAAAGAACCACAGATAAATATACTTTCTTTTTTCAAGACCTAGGCGAATCCTATTCGATCTGTCACCAACTATCTGTTTTGTTTAAGAAGTGCTAATGTGTTTAACGCGTCCATTGTTATACTTTTAAAACTGTAGAGTGTTGCTTAAGGGAAAATTCTCTGATATTTCTAACACGTCCGGCTAAATCTAAAAGTTCATCTCCACATGATCTCTTAGGTTATCCATAAAGATGTCCATGCTGCCTGCCTTTGGCGTACACAGCAGCAGTGATTATTCTTTGAGTACTGGTGCTGCGCTGTCACGTTATCAATGACGTGCAACTGGGATGGTAAAGAGGATGGCTCTGTCTGGTAGGCAATACGTAGACACCTAAAAGTGTTAAAGGTAGCAAAGAATAGCATCTGCTGCTAAATCATTAGCTTGCGAGTGACGGTTCTAGTAATCTAAAAGCAAAATCTGTCATATATCTCTTTACTCTCTCTTTTACTCTTTTACTTGTTTCAGTCATTTGACTGCGGCCATGCTGGAGCACCGCCTTTGATCGAGCAAACTCGACCCCGGGACTTATTCTTTTTTGTAAGCCCAGTACTTATTTTATCGGTCTCTTTTGCGGAACCGCTAAGTAACGGGGACATAAACACACCAGCATCGGTTGTCAAGCAATGCTAGGGGGACAAATACAGACACACAAACACACACACGCATATATATATATACATATATACGACGGGCTTCTTTCAGTTTCCGCCTACCAAATCCACTCACAAGGCTTTGGTCGGCCCGAGGCTATAGTAGAAGACACTTGCCCAAGGTGCCACGCAGTGGGACTGAACCCGGAATCATGTGGTTGGTAGACAAACTACTTACCACACAGCCACTCAATATAAATTATTAAGCCCGACAAATACAGATACAGCATTGTTTCTACTTTGCAACTGTTACCATCGCTAAGGTTACCAATTATGCTATATTCTTTGCTACTTTAAGCATAAGAGCCAAAATTTGGCGGGAGGGGTCTAGATGATTAGATCGACCGCAGTACGCAGCAGGTACTTAATTTATCGACCCCGAAATAATGAAAGGCAAAGTCGACTTCGGTGGTATTTGAACTCAGAACGTAAAAGCAGACGAAATACCGCTAAGCATTTCGCCTGGCGTGCTAACATTTCTTATTTTTTTTATTGCCCACAAGGGACTAAGCATAGAGGGGACAAACAAGGACAGATGAAGGGATGAAATCGATTACATCGACCCCAGTGCGTAATTGGTACTTCATTTATCGACTCCGAAAGGATGAAAAGCAAAGTCGACCTCGACGGAAATTGAACTCAGAACGGAACGGCAGACGAAATACCTATTTCTTTACTACCCACATGGGGCTAAACACAGAGGGGCAAACAAGGACAGACAAATAAATTAATTCGATTACATCGACCCTAGTGCATAACTGGTACTTAATATATCGACCCCGAAAGGATGAAAGGCAAAGTCGACATCGGCGGAATTTGAATTCAGAACGGAACGGCAGACGAAATACCGCTAAGTACTTCTACGTGCTAATATTTCTGCCAGCTCGCCGCCTTCAAGTAAGCTATATTAGCTGTATTCATTTCGTGATAGGTGAACTCGTTCCTTGAGATTTGTGACACAGTTACCGATATACACTGCTGTTATGATACGAATCCAAAGAGAAAGCGAAAGAATCTGAAGATATATAACGAGAAGCAGTAAATTAATGTGATATTCAGTTTTGAAAATCTAATTGTATGATTCAAGCGCTTGATTTTACTCAGATATCTAGAAGATGATAATTAAAAGCAACTTCATTTACTTTTGTAATTATGGCATTAGGAATTTTTCACGGGTGAAACTAACACAAGTGCAAACATTACAGGCATAGTTTACATATCACGAAACCGATCGTGTAAAGAATTTAGGTTACATACGTGCTTACAGTCAATCTAAACATCCATCATGCTGCTATCCTAGCTGTAATTGTTGAACAAATGACTGGAATGTTGAGCTTGCAGAAGAATTTACTTTCAGGTAAATTCTTGAGAAGTCGCGTTTGGCAAAACGAATTTAATTCTTGTTTCGCAATGTAATGAATAACACATCAGTCCTGTTTTGTTCAACAAGGAATCACTTGTCAGCTAACGCAACATATTATGAAACGTAGAAGATATATACGTACGATTATTTGTCTAAATGTTTCATAGCGATAAATTATCACGGTGTATAAAATTAGAGTTTCATGCTGAAAACGTAAATTTTTGAGATTTTAATCACGCAAATATATTAAATTCACTTGCATATAAACTTTATAAGACAACAGATTAACTTGACTTAAGATTCAAATACCTTTAAATGCGAAGCGTCAAACATACGCACCAAAGGAAGTTTCAAATATACATTTTATAAAATGTTAGGAATTTGTCAGAAATTCTCGACGACATTTTAATTGAGGGACAGCGCTAGGGTTTCATTTGTTTGCTTCTGTGATAAAGAGAATTGTGTCAAATGGTAATATAAGCAAATTTTGTTCAATGCATCATGTAATAATTCTTGTTTTGGGACTGACAACGCATGTCAAAAGACTTATAATCAGGGAGTACATTAACTGCATCTTATGCGTATATATAATGCTTAATTATATATATATATATATATATATACCATAACGGTGAAAGTAATACCTGCTCATATGCCTACGCAAAATTGCAGAAAATGTATGGGGTGGAGTGTATGAGCCGCACACAAGTGTACGAGTGTTCCAGACGTTTCCAAGGTGCCCGAAACATTCTCGATATTGCACACCACACTCTGACAGACACACACTTATTTGTATGTTTAGTAGCGATCTGGCTGTACAGTAAGTCTAATAAGTACTTTCTGTATAAGTTACTTGAAAACATGTTATCAATGCTTTTGGGGGATACTCACAAATAAGTCTTATACACTCCAATTTCTTTATCATTATGCACAATACTCTAATTTTGTGAATACCCTCACGAAATCTTGATGAAGCCGGGGCCGTGTCTACACTCAATATCATGTTGTTTCAAAGCACAGTTCTAATCTATATACCCACGCGCGTGCCTGCAGTAACGTTATAAATTATGATATTACACGAAAGTATCTAAGCTTTACAATATTTCTACGGATATAATCCTATAGACCTCAAATAAAATGGTTTCTCATTTTACAGCCTACGCATAAACAAAATATATATCTACCTACCTAAATCCATACATGACTTTGATTGAATGAATGTATGGCTATATTTATACATGCATTCATACATATATACACACACATATATATATATATATACAAATATATACATATATATACACATATACATAATATATATATATATATATATATACACATATACATACATACTTATACATGTATACAAAGAGGGAAACGAAATGTGGCATGCATCTATCAATCTTTCTGTCTCTCTCTTTGTATATACATATATATACATAATACATACACACACACACACACACACATATATATATATATATATATATATATATATATATATATATATATATATATATATATGAGGAATCGAAAGCGTTTCGATACATCATAGATCAATACTTATTAAAAGTGTAGAAATAATCCCTGGAAATGTATTAAAGCCTCCATTTCACTCTAAACGGATGGATTATCATTTCTGCTTCTTACACCCAAGTTTTAGAACTTTCACGTGAACACTATAGTTTATAGAATCCAATCATCTCTTATTTACTCAAACAGAAACCGACAGTTTAATACGGATGGAAATAACAACAAAAATAACGATAGAACAAAATGTCTGCGTGTTTGATTTTATTGTTTTAGCTTTTAATATTTCATCTTTCTTTCTTCCATTTTATTTTGTATATCATTTTATTTATGATATGATATCAAAACTCCTTTTATGTTACAATCCTCGAATCATAATCTAATGCGATTTTCCTATTCTAGAATTGGTTACATGAGGCGAGTATGTATATATATGTGTGTATATGTATGCATATATGTATATATATGAACGTATGTATCTTGATAAGTCTGTGTAAATGTATATATATGTGTGTGTGTGTGTGTAATTTATAAAATATATAATATATAAAAAATAAATAAGTATATAACATATATTTATAAAATATATAATATATAAAAAATAAATAAGTATATAACATTGATCATTTATTGCAATATTTTCCTTTCATTTAAACGAATATTAAGTATTCATCTTTGTTATGTTTTTTTTTGTTTTTTTCATTTCTTAAGTTGTTCACGTCAGCCTCTATCTATTAATGAACAATGATGGAACAATGGAAGATCATAAATGTTCGTTGAATACGATGTATATTTATAATGGTGGTGGTGGTGGAGTTTCTGATGATGATGATGACTATAGTGATGATGATGACTATGATGATGATAACTATGATGGTGATGATGATGGTAATGGTGATGATGACGATAATGGCAAAAATAATGATTATGATGATGCTAATGATGATGATGGTTATAGTGATGATGATGATGTCTCTGATTACGATAACTATGATGATGATGATGATGGTAATGGTGATGATGACGATAATGGCGAAAATAATGATTATAATGCTGCTGCTGCTGATGATGATGATGATGATAATGATGATGATGATGACGATCATGATGATTATAATGACGCTGATATTTTCATGTCTTTCCTCCTGTGTCAAATCTTACTGAGCTAATATGTATGCCGAAAGGCGTTCCAGCCATGTCCATTCATCTTATCTGATTTGTATATATAGAATTACCTTCTCAAATGTTTTCATCTCATTTTTTTTCTGTTTCAAGTCTGTAAAGTGCATTCACATCTAAAGATGGCGGTGATGACGATGGTATGTTTCTATAACGGCTTCACTGAATTTCGTTCACAGATGGAATATCTCCCAGCTTCCTGTTTGGTGTTACTGTACTCGTAATTTTACTATTTAGTAATGTTTTGTAATTCGAAGCGAATTTCAAATGTGATTAAAACTATGCTACTTCTGTGACAAACAATTACCCGAGATTCAATCCTAATTAGGTAATTAAATAATCTCTTGATGTTGTACGTTTTTCAATAGCTGTATACCTAGTGAATCACAGTTAAAAATAAATCTAATCAATATGACTGTCTCTCAATATCTACTATACATGATCCTAACATTGTCGTTGTACCATATGTTGTAGTTTATTAGATAATGTGAATGTCAATGCCTGATGCTAACTTCTTTCCCAAGCCTTGTTGTTGTTAACAGAAAATTAACAGAATATTCTCGCAACGGAAATTGGAGGAAATCTCAAACAGTCTCTGGTGACTCCATTTTTTTTTCCTTCTTTGTCATCTCTCTTCTACATCACTAATAATTTGACAAGACTGTGTTTCTAACTCCCCTTAAGACAAGTCGAAATATTTAGAATCGAAGAAAGAGAGTGGTTATTATTAGATGTGCAATCAATAAATTATTTAATGAATATTAAGTGCGATTATTAAATTAACACATGATTAAAAATTAAAAAGTTTATGTTGGCCATTACCTCTTAATTAAGAATGTCTTTTAAGGTTTACATCAAACCAATCACAAAATCGATAGCGGTAAAACTTTTACTAGTTTTAATATAATAACTTTCAACCAATGTTTCCGATGTTTGTTTTTATTGGAAAGGTTCTTCTTTTATTCGATTATTATTTTATTTAAATTACATTTTTTAAGGAAATTTTCATTTCCTTTACTCAATCTTTCCACGATAAATTAAACTACTACAAGATGCAATAATCAAATTAAATTCTATGTGCTTTAATTGCAAAATGAAGGTGGACATTAGATTTTCAAGCAAGTTATGATATTCTATCATAATATGCATAGCTAATGTCACTTTGTTCAATTTAAGTGTGGTTCGATATTGGTTTCACTTCAAAAATACTGCTTCTCAGTATTACGAAATTCTTGAGAGTGCAGCACCACCAACCATTCTAAGAATATTCATTTTGTGTTAAAACATTTGCACAGAGCCTCGAAATTAATAACGATTATCCTATATATGTTTTGTGTACAATAATTCTTGTGTTTGAATCCCGCTATAATCCCTATTTCAAAGCTCTGATATTGTTGAATAGTAGTTTCTCATTTTGGAACAAGGCTAACAATTTATGGGATAATTACATTGATTCCCTGTGTTCAAACCATACTGAAGTTATCGACCCTGAAAGGAAGGAAGGCAAATTCGACCTCAATGGAATTTGAACCCAGGGCATAAATACGGGTGGAATATCTATGCATATGAACCCAGGGCATAAATACGGGTGGAATATCTATGCATTCTGCCTTGTATGCTAACGATTTTGCCAGCTCGCCGCCCTTATATCATTGAATATTAAATGTAGCACTTCAGCATAAATTTGTCTCTGAGTTTTCTGATTTAAAATACATTCTTGATTTAATCATTTGTTTACAAAACGTATATACAACACACTTGGTATATTATGAATTATTTCATTTAGAAATTTACTACTAAATGAACAATTTACAGTACTTGATGCAGATTAATATGAGGATCTGTTTTCGAAAGTAATCTATTCAAGTAATGTCATGTGCACACTTCGCGATCAGTGTTTTTTAATCGGTTGATTTGACACCATATTTGAAGTAATCTTCTCTCAGTAACACAGCACATGACAAGAAAACTATATGATGCAACAACAAAATAAATAAAGTACTGATTAGATACACTTCGTATAAAATTAATGTTCCTCTACAGTTCTATTTCATTTCTATATAGAAGACAGTTATCAAGGCTATGGAGTCCTTCTACATTTCATGCGACACTTTTGCATAACTAAGAATATATAGGAATTACGATTTGCCCTTGCCTGAATTTAGTCTGCCTATAAAACCTATTTGTCTTTTGACTTATATATATATATATATTTTTTATGGAGATTCTCTTACTGTTTTATTTTTTTAAAACAGAACTGAGTATAAACCGAGTAACTTCATGATCGGAAACATTCCGCCTCTAATCAAAGATATGGTAAGAAATTGTAATGGAGCCAAGCAAATAACAAAAGTCGTGTAAACAAGGATTTACTAATGTGGTCACTTACCTAGCAGTAATATCTTTGGGGAAAGAAAACTCGTTGTTTTTAATAAAGAAACAATGCACAATTATGTACTCCTGACTAAGCTATGCAATATGTCGAAAATTCAAGGTTGTAGTTTATATTATGAATATAATATAATTGCAATTTGTAGCAGACTGATCGACGCCACATTAGCAGAGTCTCTTTCAAATATTTTGAAGTTTTGAATAAACACACCGTATTTTAAAGAACATACACATTTTGTGGTCATATTATAAATACAATTTTTCCATTGGTCTTTTATTTTTCCTTTATTTATTTCTTTGTCATAAAGAAGTATTATACTAAAAAAATCAATTTTCATGTCAAATTTATTGGAATCTGAAGATTTCATCTACCGTGTTTTTTATGGTTCATATCCTCTCATATCCTATTTTCAAACTCCTTAAACAGATTTCAAATCAACTATCGTGACTGAAGTGTCAGATGTTGGTTCTGATTAGTCATGTCTCAAAGCACCCCCTTTTTTTAATGTTTATTGTTTCTTTTAATCCAAATAAATGAATGGCGAGAGAGATAGAATGACAGATAATGTGAGAGAAGAAAAAAAACAGTAGAATCATGTGACAACAACAGTAGAATCATGCGAAGCGATAGAGAGATACTAGTGAAGAGGAGAGAAAGAGTGAAAATAGTGAGATATACTCTGATACATGAGACAGAATGTCAGAATGAGATTGAGGCAAAAAAACAGAAACTGAAGAATACGTTTAGAAGGATGAAGGTGCTTAGAAGATTGAGTTCCAAAGAGAAAGACAGAAAGAAAGAAAGAAAGGAAGACAGAAAGAAAATCGAGAGAGAGAGAGAGAGAGAGAGAGAGAGAGAGTATTTCAGACGTCGAAATGTATCAAAATAGAGAGAATAATAACAAAAACAGAGATGGAGGAGACTGGGAAAGAGAAAGCGGGGATAAGATAGGAAGGGATAGGGATATATATATAATATATATATATATATATATATATGTATATATGTATATATGTATGTATGTATGTAAGTGTATATATGTATATATATGTATGTAAGTGTATATATATATATATATATGTATGTAAGTGTATATATGTATATATATATATGTATGTATGTATAAATGTTTATATATATATATATATATATATATATATGTATATATTTATATATATATATACACGCACACACACACACATATATATATATATGTATGTATCTATGTATGCATGTAAGTGTATATATGTGTATATATATATATATGCATGTATGTAAGTGTATATATATATATATATATATATATATATGCATGTATGTAAGTGTATATATATATATTATATATATATATATATAATATATATATATATGTATATATATATATACGCACATATACATATATGTGTGTGTGCGTGTATACAAATATATGAACATGCATACATGTACATGTGTGTGTTTGTATGTGAAATGGAAAGTCATAGTGAGAGAGTGAAGAAGAGTGTTCTTACGCCAGATACTAAGAGACCGAGAGTGTTAAGCCAGATACTGAAAACGGAGAATCATTCACACAGTGGAAAACTGCAGGTTTCATTTCATATGATATAATTTTCTTTCTAAAACACTCTTCACAAAGACATGCGTGCCACAGTTACCTATTCATCAATTAATTAAATTTCCTTCTTACAAAATACTATTATGAGTTTTTTATATTATATAATTAGTAGATAATATAATTAATGTAGCACGAGTATAGCTCACTTATGAACAGATATTTAGGCTAAAATAATGCACTAAGACAGCTTAGTGTGTATTTTAATGATTTCACTCGTGTGAGATTCCTAAGAAACCGTCATCTGTCTTCGTCGTATCTTTATGGTCTATGGTTTCTCGTATTATCATATATCAACTTGCAACCAGGCTTTGTTTGGTTTCTGCAGCTGAAGAGAATATAACTACTCCGAAATTTATGATCCCAACAGGTTAAATAGGTGGCGCTGCGAGATTTCGTTATTTAAAGTACTTTTTCAAAAGCGAGAAATTTTCTCCGTGACAAAACACAGTGACCGGCTTTCTTACTTGTTCGAATACGCCTCAAGCAAGTGTGTATTCTTAAGAAAAGTATGAAGATTATTTTATTTTGTTCCTTCTCGAGCCATGGCTGGCTCATAAGGGCCGGTTCCCCTGTTTCCTTGGCGTATAGTTTCCCCACTTGGCGGGACGCCGGTCCGTCGCAGGTGAGCTGCAAGATGCAGGAGGAAAGAGTGAGAGAAAGTTGTGGCGAAAGAGTCAGCAGAATTTTGCCATTACCTTCTGCCGGAGCCGCATGGAGCTTAGGTGTTTCGCTCATAAACTCACACATCGCCCGGTCTGAGATTCGAACCCACAATCCCTCGACCGCGAGTTCTCTGCTCTAACCACTACGCCATGTGCCTCCACTATGAAGATTATTGCCCAGTCCTCTCTGATAATGTGTTTTGTCAACATAAGAGAGATCGGCGAATATCATTACTGGAAGACATGTTGTCGAATATCCCCATATACAATTAAAATGATCTCGCATATTGTTTAAAGTACAAACACATTATTTCTTGCCATAGAAATAAACATTAAATTATTGAATTATAATCTCACCCTATACGCTGCAAACAATCCAACATGATCGCTATAATTGTATGAAGTGACTGGTGGTTTTTTTTTTCAGATTACACCCTATTGTTTTAAAAATGCTTCATTGGATAATGCTGTCGGTATTACATGCTTCTAAATCAATGAAACTCGCTGGCTTGAATGACCTTAACTATACATTTCTTAAAGTAGAATGTAACAGTAACAATAATGGGAAATGAACTAATTAATATACTTCAAAGAAATACCATATTCCCGATTTAAAAAAAAACAACCATGCAAGAATTATTATATTTATTTGTAAGGCGGTGAGCTGGCAGACATGTTGACATGCCGGAAAAAATGCTTAAGGATTTAAGTTCAAAAATTATTGTAAATAGATTTGCTTTTCATCTTTTCGGAGTCGATCAAATAAGTAACACTTGAGTACTGGGATCGATGAAACCGACAAATCCTCTCTTGGCGCCGATGTTTGAAAGAATTACATCTAATAGTAGATTATTACTTTAGATAATGTAACACAAATTTAAGCACAAGTTTGAAGGCCGCATAGAAGTAATCAACAAATTGCTTATAATATCTGACAATAATCTTTACTGATTCCGAAGAGAAAAATAAATTTAGTTGATTCGAAGAGGATGAGATTGTTAAACAAACATGAATCCAACATTATTTGGAAGACATTTCAGCCGTTATTTTATTGGTTCGTTCACTTTACCACAATTATAATTACTTACAATCAGTATACAATACATACATACATCATATGTATGTGTGTGTATCTGTCTGGGCTACGTTTTTGATTTCATTTTACTTCATCGTACCGTTCTTAAAAATTAATATCATAATTCTCACAAGTCACATCAAAATATTCATTGACGTCAGTCGGAACCATGTAAAATTATAAGAAAAAAAAAACGAAACAGGAAACAAAAGCAAGATTCCACTACAACCAGATTTTCTATAAATCCAGTCGGACAGATGTATTGTATTTTTCTTCCTCTGTTTGTTACTCGTATTTGTCTCTATATACGTACGTATGCATGTAGGTACGTACGTATCTATGTATATATATATATATATATATATATATATATATATATATATATATGTCTGTTCATATTTATATATGTACGTACGTATCTATGTATGTATATATGTCTGTATATATTTATATAAGTACGTACGTATCTATGTATGTATATATGTCTGTACATATTTATATATGTACGTACTTTTCTATGTATGTATATATGTATGCATGTATATATGTTTGTTCATATGAACACACACACAGTGGCGCACACGCACTCAGACGCATACATAAATATATACATATACTTATTTTTCTTCTTTCCACTTAGAATACTAGTGAAGCAACGTCTACTGTGTACACAGTAATTCTTACAACAAATGTAACACTAGATATGTTTCCTTAAGATGAAATACATTCAGGTTCGACTATAACTTGACCATCGATTTTCAGTGGCCTCACTTTTCTAGCTTGTTTCAAACACATTAACTTCCAAAGAAGTTTTTTTCTTCTTTTTATGAGACAGTTGTAAATGTTTTTTTTTCTACTTTTTTTACGGGAAGAGGCACAATCTCTGCACACCGATTCTTTTGTTAGTACATATAAAATTACACACACTAACACACACAAATAAACGCGCACGCCCCCACACACACGTACACACAAACATACATATATATACGCACATATAAAACATACATAATACTTATATTCATATATTTCTGTCAATCCATATATATATATATATATGTATATATATATATATATATATATATATATATATATATATATATAAGCGCATGAGTATTACACACACACACATATAAATAAACATATATATACATATATACATATATATATATATATACAAATATACATATATATATATAATATATATATATATATATACATATATATACATATATATATATATATATACATAATATATACTTATATATTCTGGGTGTATATGTGCCTTGTTTTTTATGTATCAGTTTGTTTTCGCGCGAGTACTATAATGCTTTCTATTATATGAAAGTAGAGGATAGCCATTAGGCTGATAGCTATACAATATATCCACAATTTCCTTTTGATCAGATCAGTCAAAGTGTTGGAGAATGTATATTTTTAGATGTCTTTTATTCTGTTTTCCATTTCGTTGCCAAGATTTTTCTTTTTAAAAGTCAGAACTAATATGAAAGTAGATTGCGTAGAAGTAAGACTGGTTTCGTTTATGTATATTTATGTATCAATTTAGAGCTTGCTTCTGTTTTATGACCATATTTTTTGTGGTCTTTAAGAGTCTGCTATTGAAGAACGAAGACAATGGCACTTGATGGATGTAAAGTATATTTGTAATAACAAATGTAAAACGAATATATTGATATCTATATATGTATCTTTGTGTTATATACATATATATATATATATATATATATATAATATATACATATATATATATATACGTATATATATACATACATATATATATACATATATATATACATACATATATATACATATATATAGAGATACATATATATACATATATATATATATATAGAGAGAGAGATACATATATATACATATATATATATATATATACATATATATGTATACGTATATATATACATACATATATATATACATATATATAGAGATACATATATATATACATATATATAGAGATACATATATATACATATATATATATTACATACATATATATATACATATATACAGATATACATATATATACATATATACATACATATATTACATATATATATATATATACAGAGATACATTATATATACATATATACATACATATATATACATATATATATATAACATACATATATATACATATATTATACATACATATATAATATATATATACATAATATATATATATATATAGATACATATATATACATATATATATACATACATTATATACATATATATATACATACATATATATACATATATATATATACATACATATAATATATATATACATACATATATATACATAATATATATATATATAGATACATATATATATATATAATACATATATATATTATACATATATATATATATATATACTACATATATATATATATACATACATATATATTATATATATACATATATTATATATATACATACATATATAATATATATATATAATACATACATATATATAATATATATATATATACATACATACATATATATATATATATATACATACATATATATATATATACATAGATATATATATATACATACATATACATACATATATATACATATATTATATATATATATATACATTATATACATATATATATCATATATATATATATATACATACATATACATACATATATATACATATATATATCATACATATATATACTATATATATACATACATATATATATATACATATATATATATACATACATATATATACATACATATATATACATACATATATATATACATATATATATATACAATATATATATATATGTATACATATATATATATTATATACGTATATATATGTATATATATTATGTATATATATATATATGTATGTATATATCTATATATGTATATATATATATATATTGTATATATATATATATGTATGTATATATATCTATATGTATGTATATATATATATATGTATATATATATATATATATATATTATATATATATATGTATGTATATATATATATATATGTTTGTATATGCATATATATGTATATATACACATATATGGAGATCTCCCTCTCTCTCTCTCTGTCATTCTCGGTCTATATATACAGATATACATATACATATACAATTATATGTGCGTGTGTATATATATAAACCTACATATGTTTCCCTGTCTGAGATATATTTCTCATTTTCTTTCTAACATATCTTTTCTGGTTTTTTTTTCCGCTTGCTGTCATTGACTCTTTTTATGTGCTCGTGTAAGTTGTTCGTACGCATATAGGAATGAATATTTATACATACATATATATATGAGTATATGTGTATATATATATATATATACACATACATACATTATGCTCATGTGTCAATGTTTCTATGTGTAACTAAAAACGATTTTGAACAGATGAGGTATGAAAATCAGTTATATTTGTTCCTGTAACGTGACGACATTTACCATCAGCCAAGCACATTGGTGCTGGAATCTGTTGTTATAAGGAGATTGAGATATTAATGCTGCTTAGCCACATGAACCAGCTGCGTTTGATACGAGGATTGAATTTTTAATACACCAATATAATAAACAAATGAGCGAAAGGTGAACTTGAATGCAACCGACAAATGTTATTTGAAGACTGGGCGACATTGGCAGAGATTGTGATACAAAATGGAGGTCCATATCTTACAATAATAGAGAGTTTACTCATCGTTGGGGGTGAACACATAAAACGGGTTGAATGATTCTAGGGACATCCTAAACAATTTGACATTTTTTTATGTTGCTCTCATAAAAAATAAATATAATACTAGCTGTTTACTAAATTACACTTGCCGTATGCTTCCAAGTCCCACAGAGCAATTTAAAGTCCAACTGAAAACAATTTAACACTTCCAACTGATGACCACAAAAGTAACGAAGTCACAACATTTTCAACAGTAAATAATTAACGCTTGAAACACCGTAACATAAAATCTATGCTTCTACACAATTATACATTACTAGCAGTATCGCCCGGCGTTGCTCAGGTTTGTAAGGGAAATAACTATAAAGCATTTTTAGAGAGTTATAGCCAAAAAATAGCAAAAAAATGGAAAAAATGATGGTAAATTTTTTTTTGAGATTTAAAAAAGGTAGAGTTGCGTCCCCTAGACAGTTTGTGGTTCGTATTCCTGATTCTCGACCCCATGTCGAATTTATCGATTTTTTTCAGAACTGGGGGAACTTTTCAAAATTTTCGCTGCGTTAGTTTTGAATTATGACATTGGGCTATGTGTGTGTCAAGTTTCATCAGAATCGGTTGAAAGCCGTGGTCAGGGTGAGGGTACAAGCAAACAGACACACAGAAACACGCACAGACAAACTGCCGTTTATATAGAGAGAGATTACATTCAAACTGCGTATCTTGTCTGACAAGCAAATTCATTATTCTATTAATGTTACTCAAATTTCTTAATATTTTCACGTAATCTTCCCGACAAATATGTTATATGTAAAAGTTAGCAGTTTGTAAGAGACGCAATGCAGCAAATTACGTCCCTTCTGTCTTCTAACAACTCTATTTTCTATACTCTCTTCATTTCTCAATATTTGTAGATTTTTCCAGTTTTTATATATGTATGAATGCATGTATGTATATATGGTTGCATGTACGTACGTAATTTTGTGTTTGTGTGTTTGTGTATATATATATACGTGAATGTGTGTACATGTGTTTATGAGTGTATATGAGTGTGTGATCGTGCATTTATCAATTTATACGTATGATTTATGCATACATTTCTATATATGTGTATCAATGCATACATAAAAATCCAATGCAGATATTCATTGTTTAAAGTATAAGAAACTTACAAAAGCTGTAACTTTCTGTTTCCAAATAGCAATTTCTGCAGACATTGACACTGTTGACATGCCAAAAGACGTTGGTGCATAAAATAACCAAACAAACGATGTAAGCATAGAGTAACACTTGCACCTCCTTAGATTATAATGATAACGCTCGTTCAACCCAAGTACCAATCTCTGAGATTCCCTGATTATTCACGAACATACCTCTACTCTATTCTGAGAACAGCTATGAGTACCTCACTCTCAGTGATTTTACTGCACCCTGACAGGTGCCATTAATCTTTGACCAGAATATATCTCTGAACTATAGTAGCCAAGAGGTTATTCCACATTCCTCAAAACACTGGAAGTACTGAAATGCACCACGGCCGGATGAGGTTTAAGGCCATACTCAGGGTATGCACACACACATGTCATGATAGATCGTTAGCCACTACACACATTTTTTCTCTCCTTGTTTCTCTCTCTGTTTTTTCTGTGTCCCTTACTGTAGAAGAGCGTAGGTTCGAAACGTAAAATACTTTTTCTATTCCTGAGCGTTATACTAATACATCTGTTTGTTTTGTACACCACCTGTCTTCGTCTTTTGTCTTTTTTCGTAAACTCCCCCATTATATATATATATATATATATATATATATACACACATGCATATACATATATACACACACATATATATATGCATATATATATATATAGGTACATTAAAAGGATTCCAATAAAGAAGCAAGTGCTAGATACACAAAGAGGGGATAAATTCATGAAATGGAAAAAAAAAATATTTAAAAAATTTTCTTTTTTAATTTTCTTTCCATTTCATGAATTTATCCCCTGTTTGTGTATCTAGCAGTTGCTTCTTTATTGGAAGCCTTTTAATGTACTTATATATGAATAACGTATAGTCTAATGACTAATTCGTCTTTTGTGCTAGGTCGCTGGTAATAATAATTAAATTTATTACCCTTTTTACTATGTTTCATATATATATATATATATATATATATAGTGGCTTATTCGAAATTAGAAGGTAGACGACCAAAAACTAAATATTGAAGACGATTTCACAACGCTGTGATAACTTCTACGAGTTATTTCTTAAATAATCCTCATAATTATTTCTTATATGTATGTCGTTTTTAATTATTTTCATATTTTTATTGTGTATTACATTTTTCTATATCACGATCCGATTACATGCATTAAAGAATTTACTCGTGTTTATTTATATTCCTATATCAGAGGAAATTCCGAAACATATCAATATAATCTTTACTCAAAGATCGTCGATAAACTAGCCGTTAGTTTAGTATTACATAGAAGATAGACAATAGTCTATCTTCTATCCACCTACAACACACGTTAATACAATACTGACATTCATTTCTACTCGCAGTCATTATGTTATACCAGATATATTTTAGTTATAGTAACATAAACACAGAGCATAAAATCTCACGAATTACAACTAAGATATTGTCTATTAACAACTGTGCAGTGTCAAGAATCTTAACTATTCATAGCTGATAAGATAAACAATACCTCATCACTTATGAGGGATTATGTGTCTCCCTTAAAACACTGTACATTGTTTTTTTTTACCTCACAACTAAATTAACAGTATAATTGACGGCTGTATTTACTTATTTATATTTCGGTTGATTCGGGTTAAGTCCCCTGTTTGTTATTGTTTCAGATAATATTAGTAACGTTAAGTATGATAAAGGTGTTATTGATGTTGCTTTCTTGTATAGTGTGTTCTTTGCAGTTCTCAATGTTATTGTAAATTTAATTTCTTTTCCTTCGTATTTCCTTGCTTATGTCAAATCGGTTGCTGGTTTCATTTCCCCGGCAACGACGACAACAACAAGACCAAACAACAGCAACGACGACTATAACAACAACAACAACACCATCAACAATACTACCGGCAGTAAGAGCAAAATAAATGGTAACAGCAGTAGCGGCGGAATTAGCAGTAGAAGCATCTAACATTATGCAGTGATGAATCACACTCGTTCTTGTTGGCAATTTGCCTCCAAGAAAATACGCTTGTTGAAGTGAAACTGGGGAAAGATATATTCCGATTCTGTCGCGGAATATAGACATTTCCTTGGAGCAAGCCAAACATTTATTGAACTCTTCAAAACAGAAAACGTCAAACCTGACAGAGTGAATCATTGAAAGAGAAGATTATGATGATAGATATGACACTGAATAAATAACACAAAATGTTTCTGCTTGCATCTTCTCTTTATCTGTTCCTTTTTGCTTGTCTCAGATTGTTTTTGTCAGTATTCTTTCCTTTCTATTCGTATAAATATACATATAGTGTGTATGTGTGTGCGTGCGTGCATGTGTATGTGTGTGTTCTTGTATTCCATACATACACTCACAAACATATGTGTGTGTATATCTATCTATCTTTGTGACGAAGATAAAGACGTCGAAGGTGATGATGATGATGATGATGATGATGATGATGATGATGATGATGACGATGATCATGTTGCTGATGATGATGAAAGAAGAGAGAAGCTGCATAAAAAATCTATGTAAGTTTTTTTTTTTTAATTTGAAAATGTAAATATAACGGAAACTAGTAAGTCTTCGAATATGACGAGAAAGCATGTGATATCAAAGGAAAAAAGTAATACTTTGAGTATGGATAAAAAACGTATTTGAATAAAAAAAAGTCTTAAGAACTACGAAATGCAGGTGTGTGAGGTGGTAAAACGTATTACGGCAGGAAAGACAGGAAAGAATCTCTCTATATATAACGGCAGTTTGTCTGTGCGTGTTTCTGTGTGTCTGTTTGCTTGAACCCTCACCCTGACCACGGCTTTCAACCGATTCTGATGAAACTTGACACACACATAGCCCAATGTCATAATTCAAAACTAACGCAGCCAAAATTTTGAAAAGTTTCCCCAGTTCTGAAAAAAATCGATAAATTCGACATGGGGTCGAGAATCAGAAACACAAACTGTCTAGGGGACGCAACTCCATCCTTTTTTAACTCTCAAAAAAAAATTTACCATCATTTCTTTCCATTTTTTGCTATTTTTTGGCTATAACTCTCTAAAAATGCTTTATAGTTATTTCCCTTACAAACCTGAGCAACGCCGGGCGATACTGCTAGTATATATATAAAACTGAATATTAAACTTATCCAATATAAAGGCATGGTTAAGGATCAAATTATGCTGCGGGAATTATGACTTTTCAGAAAAATATGTGTAAGATAACATAATGTGGTACTAAAACGTGAATGAGAGGTGTGGCCGCAAGAATTTGAAATTAAGAATTTGTAAATTTTTATGTGTAAAGAGGTCTTCACTTAAATCAGTCCTTATAGAATTTCCTGTGTATATACAGGGTCAATTTTATTAGGAATTCCATCACAAGAGAAATGTGCTTGATATAACACTTTTGCAGTATTTTTTGATGGTATTTCAACGTATCGATATGCAAGGAAAGACTGGTTGTCATTTTGGTGACAGAGCTTTTCTCAAAATATAACGTAGAAGAGTAAATCAACGCTCCGAGCTACTAGCGTACAGGGACAGTGCGAGTGTGTAGCAATGTCGTTGAAGATAACTTGAGAAACGACAGTATGGAAGTTGAATGGACATTTGATGGGTGATTGAGCAATAGATAATTTTATTGCCTGAATACCAAACACCAACTGACCACCAAGTACAAATTTTGAGCTATTTAGAATTCAGTGGAAAAAGAAGATCCACACAGTTTAAGAACTTTTGACGATATTATTTAAACATTTCTTTAAACATAATCATTTATTTAAACATAATCTTGGATTTTATAACAGGATATTTCTACGTTTAATATTTCAGTTTGGGGTATTGAGATAATGAAGCAGATTTAATCAAATCTGTTATCAAAATGAGATACCGTACAAAATCTAGCTTCTTCACTAACTAATGGAAGAAATATATTTACAAAATTGTACGACGCTAGTTTCGTATTGTTTGTTATGGTATATTAAATCATGATTTTTCCTTTTGATTTGAGTACGCATTCAATGTATATGTGTTTCATTTCAAACAACAAGTAAAAATATCAGTATATTGAGATTGACTTAACCTGTTATTCTCAAATGAATTTGAAACGTAATTGATCCATACCACCCATTCTGTACGTTATTAAGATTCCGTTATCTCTATAAAGGCCACCCTAAAAATATTAATGTTGGTCTATGTAACAGAATGGTAGCAAAAATTAAAATCTCCGCAATATGTGTTAAGTTTCCTTTTCCTTTGTTTTTCCACCTGTATAGTTATGAAGTGAGTGCAATAGTTGTGTATTTACGTATGTGCGTGTGCCTACATAAAGTAAAGGAACAATACGTTTACAGAGCCATAGCAAAATTCATACACCCACACATACATGTACAGACAAATCAACATGCAGGCGTCAACTCAGCATTCTATTTATAATTCAAAATATGTTACAGCGAAACATCTATTATCGCAATGTTTCTGCCATTGAACAAAAGGATTAAGTTGACAGTCGTAACCTGTCCGACATCTTTGCTGACAGCCAGTAGTTCAATTTAACCGTCATATTTTATTACCAGCCAACCAGTTCCTGCGCTGAATTGATTTTAACGTCATTCTCGTCACAGCTGCAGCGTTTCTGCTCTCATATTCTGATGCTTCACCTTAGTATCTCTCTATACGTATATTATTTCTATATTTACTACCTAAGTCTATGCTCTCGTTCTTGGTTAGTTCCAGGTCAAACGTGATTCGAGAAATCTCTCATAGGAAAAGCTTACCAGCCTGTAACGATTCTGTCATTTTTCCGACGTTATATATATATATGTGACCGCGTGTGTACCGTTAGCGATTTTTTTTCCTCTGTCTTCCCTTCTCCTATATTTCCGACGAAGAGCTCCGCTCGAAACGTTAGACCCTCCTTCTTTCCTATATATATATATATATATTCATGTATGTATGAATGTATAGGAGTGGATTATCTTGTGTGCTCTTCCGTTTTAAAACATAGTTGTGTAGACATTTTTACTATTTCGGGCAGCTTTTACTCTCTTGTTCATGGCATTTCTTTTACTCTATCATTCCTCTCCTACTGGAAATTAGTGCGATCAGTTCAGTGGTTATAAAGTCCTGTGGAATATCAGATACACGTGTAACAATAGAGATAAGGCAACTTTCTATATGCGTGTTAATCGTATCCTTACAATATTTCGTTTAACTCCAGTTAACTTTGATCACGTCAATCTGAATTGAAAGCATTTTCCAGTGGTTCCACTTAACTCAGGTTTAAAGAAATATTCTTTTCTTCTCTAGACACAAGGCCCGAAATTTTCAGGAGGAAGGGGCCAGTTGATTAGATCGATCCCAGTACGCAACTGGTACATAATTTACCGACCCTGAAAGGATCAAAAGCAAAGTTGACCTCGATGGAGTTTGAACTGAGAACGTAAAGACAAACGAAATACCTATTTCTTTACTACGCACGAGGGGCTAAACACAGAGAAGACAAACATGGACAGACAAACGGATTAAGTTGATTATATCGACCCCAGTGCGTAACTGGTACTTACTTTATCGATCTCGAAACGATGAAAGGCAAAGTCGACCTCGGCGGAATTTGAGCTCAGAATGTAGCGGCAGACGAAATACCGCTGAGTATTTCGCCCGGCGTGCAAACGTTTCTGCCAGCTCACCGCCGTAGGTTTATTGAAATAATATGAAACGCTTTAGCGTTTTACATCGACTTCTAATAGGTTGAGTAACGAAGTACATCTTCTGTTATCTCATTTGCACAAGATATTTTGTTTCGACATTTGTGTAGAAATCTAAAATATCAATAGAAATAGGCTGAAAGATAATAAATCTTCGGTTTACACAGAATCTAGTTTTTATTGGCTCTTTAGACAAAATATTTCCTAAGATCACAGATTAATTTATTCTGGTTCCTTTGTATATAGACAAGCTTATATTGGATATTGCGAAACATTTACATATATCTCAAAACAAATTTAGAATTGTAATTTACGCAATAATAATTATATTCGGCATAGATATAACATAAATAAAAGAAAATGTAATTATTGATTTAAAAAATAATTAATGTTTATTTGTGGAGTGGTATAAAATAAGCAATTTCAAAACGTTAGTTTTTTGTAAAACCAATATATGCTCATATTTTTCTCTCTATAGAAAATTACAAATATTTTCTATTATAAAACAACATTGTTTGAATTAAGTGTAATTAATATTGTTTTTATTTTCATTTTGAGATAAGGAAAATAACAAGTTATATAAGTCCGTTAATTATTTGTGTTTTTATCGTATTCATAACGGACAAAAAAAGAGATCGAACGTAATGTGTATTTTGGTCCATTTATCTAGTTATCTTGGCGTCTTGTTAAATTAATTTCTTTATTCTAGGGAAAGAAAAAGAATAGTCGCTGCTCTAAGGAAAGAAAAATAGAGTCACTGTTCCAGAGAAGTAAAAAAAAATATTCGCTATTCTAAGGAAAGAAAAAGTCGCTAAAATGGAACTCATATTAGCGACGTTTTTCACATTACACACGAACAGACACACACGCATAAACACTCACACGTACTAAAACACACACACACACACTTGATAAGTTGCCGATGGTTAATTAAAAGTATGTCTGCGATAGGGCCTACGTAAATGGAAAGTTGAAGATTACAGTGAGAAGAATCGAAATAGTATATGTTCTCTCTATATCAAACTGCAAGTGTTGGTTCTATGCTTACAGAGGTGATGCAAACGATGAGTGCCTATCACTAAAACTGCGTCACCGCATTCTGAATTCCGATAATTTGTGTAATTGATAAATCCATTACAACCATCACGATTTCTGGCGTCAGTTACCCTCTGTTGTTAAGAAGCATTAATTTTCTATCTTGTTCAAAACTAAACACAATTAATTATCTAAAATAAAGTATATTGCTTTCTTGATCACATTTCTTATTTCTATACAATCGTACACATAGTTTGTTATTCTTTGAAATTTGCTAACAGCTAAAATAATCCAATAATAGATAAACAACTGGTAACTCATGGTGTATATTCTTGCATAATCACATATTTTATTTTACCCCCATTTAACGAATTATTTGAATCCAGTGAAAAGTCGTTTGACATTCAACTATTTTAAAATTCTAATATCTAAGAGCCAATTATCGATCCTCCGGGTGAAGCATACGGCGTCTAAAACACCGTTAAATAACAGATTCACTTAATAAGCATCATAAATAAAAGAAAACAACGGAATAGTCGCAATAAGTGCAAAGATTTCGATCATAGTAGAGCCGGTGAGGCTTGTCATCGTGTATAAACAAGTGTGAGGAGGCGCAATGGCCCAGTGGTTAGGGCAGAGTACTCGCGGTCGGAGGATCGCGGTTTCGATCCCCAGACCAGGCGTTGTGTGTGGTGTTTATTGAGCGAAAAACACCTAAAGTTCCACGAGGCTCCAGCAGGGGATGGTGGCGGCCACTTTTTACTCTTTCGCCCCAACATACTCTCACTCTTTTTTCTTGTTTCTTGGGTAACGCTGCGATGGACTGGCGTCCCATCCAGCTGGGGGGAACACATACGCTACAGTAACCGGGAAAGCGGGCTCACGAGCCTGGCTAGGCTTGATAACGGCACATAAATATAAATAAAATAAACAAGTGCAACACGCTCATATGCATCTGTGTATCGTTATGTATAGGTGTGGCTTTAGCTGAGTGTCTCTATTTTTGTTATACCACACTATAACATATTTCGTAATTAGTTCGTGATAACTGGTAATTACTTCGTCCGCTCTTTCTTGATAATTAACCACTCATTTGCAAACATCGTAAAGATAAACAAAAAACGAGTTCCTCAGTGATATTCGGCACCACCTAACCACGATTCTCTTGAGGTACGTTATTCTTTATCCAGCAACATAGACCGCATTGCTGAAAACATAAGCAAATATTTCTGTATCACAAAGCAAAAGAAAAGAAATATTACGGTGAGAAAAATATATAGGCGTCAACATTAAATACTTTATTGGAGGTAGAAGCAGCCAAAGAAATATGGCAATAATTTGTACATAACATTTAAACTTTCAAAATAGCAAGTTATGTGTAAAATGTGATTGCTAGTAATTTATTCTCAAATAAGTTTTCGTGAATATACTTGTATTACATTTCGAAGAGCTAAATTTCCAATATCGAGTTACAGACCTTCCAGTGCATGGATTCTATTTAATGTTTTCTTAACTTAAACATTAACGTGAAATATGTAGTTTAATACTATAATAGTTGAATTACATATTGAAACTATTTGGTTAGCAATAATGAAATTATACTTTATATATTTTGAAGCAGCTTTTTTTTCTATTTCACACACGTTACATATATAAATTTAACTGCACACCCACTGGCACACATAAAAACACATATGTATGTATACACGTATATTTATATTTATAATTACTGTGTATACAAACACACACATACCGATACACATACATGCGCATATATATGTATGAATTATGAATATGTTTCAAGATATGCACATATTAATGTATGTGTTATATATTTTCACTTGCTGAATTTTCAGGAAAAGAATGAGAAGAGAGGAGGAGGTTCAAGGTGACATATACGCAGGGTTTGAAAGACTGGGAAACCTGGTTTGTGTAGGAATTTTACGAAGGATTCACCAATGGTGCCGATAGAAAGGATACGAATGCTTTGGTGGGTGCATAACTGGTAGTGGTACGGGCGTACGAGCTCCGAGGAGCAAAGGTCATTATAAGACAGTGATAGGAGTAAGAACGTCCTTAGGCTGAGGTTGGCGGATGCCCGTCACCGAAGGATTGCTAATTAGCCGTATTTCCTATGTACGGATGCAGTCCAGAATGTCAGTTCGCCCTATTTTTTACAAGAGAGCTCAATCGTGGCGTGTAGAATTTTAGCAATATCGCTGCCGAAATATTTAGGTCTTGCCTGTGCTAAGAGGAGGTAATTACACCAAGAGAGCTTCTTGGTGGCATGGAGTTGCCGCATGTATTTACATTTATAGTCAAACACTTTTCAAATAATAATTTAATTGATATCTTGAAATAATCTATGTTACTATACAACGATACACTTATCATATTACGTCAGAAAAGAAATATTTCTTTATTTTTTCTACAAATACGATGTGCAAATTTAATGTTGTCGTTACAGTAGTTGATGCCAATCTAATTTTCAAGTCGAACGATTTCCATCTGAACGTATTATAAAATCGATTACTATTATCTGATTTATATTGATAAATCCAATCATTCATTTTAGTAAAATAATTTATTGTGGAATAAAGAAAATACTTTGTTTCTTGTTGTCCACATTAAAATTACTATTATGACAAGACGAAAAATTATAGATGTGCACTTAAAATAAAATTATATAGTAGACAACTACTTCTATATATTCTGAAATTTTACTTAAATTATAGTTCTGTATTATATTTACTGTATGTGCTATTTAAACTATTTTCAGACATTTTCTAGTTAACTAGCAGTATCACACTTTCTCTCAAACCACTCTGGGGTACATTACTGAATCGTATAATCTTTATATATGGGTGCTAAATAATTATTATTGTTGTAATATCGTGAGAAAATGGCGATAGAAAAAATGTATTTGGGTGTGTCCAGTCTCATTTCATTAATCACTAATTCCTAATACACAATTGAGAACAATTAGATTTATCACTTGAACAAGACGAATATATAAAACTAACCCCAAAACTATCTTCAGATAAAAACAGATTTAAGTATTTAGAAATTTCTGAAATGCAGACCATATGCTTCATGTGTATGTTACGATGGCTGGAAAAGAGTAGAAATTAGTTCCTAGACCAAATCAATTTGGCGTTGCATTTTGCTTGTGATACAATTGGGTAGACTTAATGAAATAAGTTTTGGTTATGCGGTGTATTTGAATGAATCATATCAAAGCTTTGTGCTAACATCAGACACTTTAATTAGATTAATTAATTGCTTAGATTAATAGAGTTTCTGAATAACAGTTGAAATGTCAAAGCTACGTTTTTCATATACAGCAATATTACAAGGATTAAACAGCTTCATTCTTGCACTCAAACATCGTATCTTCAAATATGCAATATTCATTCGTTTAATGAGAAGAAATACATTCCGTTATTAGGGAGGAGGTAGTTTAAATGTTTTCACTACAGTGCTATAAGGTTGGTGTATGTACGATAGTATATGATAAACTCCTAACTAAATGCCGTCATATTTCTTTCATCAGAATGTTATGTATTCATACGTAGTTTGGAATAAACAGCACACAACACACCGAAAGAATTCTGTATAGAATTATCAAGTTATACCTATAAACCATTTTGCTGAATGCCTATAGATTACAAAATATAGTTTATATAATTAATGTAAATATTATTGAAAGACAATATAAAATTTTTAAATTATGATTTCATAATTATTTTGATCTTAAAATAATAAATGACGGACGCAGATATAACAAATGAATCGCAATGCGTTTAAATTGTATATACTTGCTAATCTGTGTAGATTAAATACGAAGAATAATTTACAAATGTTTATTATGATTATTCTTAATATATGATTCTTTATTTGCTTCAGAATTTATGGATGGAAATAGCAAAAATATATGAATAGTTATAAAAATAAATGCACAAATATATAAAATTCATATGCCACAATTGAATTAATTGACTCTGAAAATATTTCGAATAGAAATCGATAGGTAAATACAGAAAAATAACAGAAAACAGTACTAATTTGATTATTTTTAATATGAAAATATATTATCAAAATAAAAACAAAACATCAGAAATTCTAATTTGTAAAAATATAATTTAACAAATTTTTCGTGTTGTAACAGAGTTGATTGTATTAGTAATGAAAATATTAATTATTTGATGTTAGCAACGTTTAATATATCAGCGCCGTTGATATTATTCGGGTGTAAATATTGTTTAGTATTTGCAAAATTTTGTCACAAAACATACAAAGATATTTTTACGAAGTACAGGTGGAACAGAGAGACTGATGGAGGGGACGAATTCGCGCGTATGTATGAAGTCTACACGGGAGACAGGGGGCGAGATATACCTCATATATCTAAGAGTTGGTAAATGTAAGAAATTTTAAAACACATATATATGAACTTTTCATGTGTTTCTATTCAGATATACTGGTAAAGACTTTTGTTTTGAATAGCCAAAAAGAGGCAAATATATATTCGATGTACAATTACCTCTTGTAACTTGTTGAACCGCGGTAAACTTAAATGTTTCGATTTTAGTTGGTATAAACTGGAAGAAAATTTTGAAAGTTTTTTTCTGCTTTTCCTGAGAAGTCTTTTTATTCACAATTACATTTGTAAAGCATACGTGCATTCAAATAAGTGTGTATATGTGTGTGTGTGTGTGTGTGCGTGCGTACGCGTTTGTGTATTCATAGATCCACATACACATAGGTAAATTAGCCCAACCTATATTTCCAGAAATTTCCATTCCATATCACGAGTGAGTCTAAATCCAAAATACTCCAAAGTGACTTCATTAAATAGCAAATGACTGAAAGCCTAACGACATAGTTTCTTACACAGGATACAGAAAGACGTTGCCACACTTTTAGATACATTCAACAAGAATATAAAAATCTTGAACTGTAGAGAAGAATATTTCAATACCGAAAGAGGCTTTCACAATTTTTCAGTTATAATCAAATTTCTACTTATACAAGTACGTTCATAGGAAGTAAAAACTAACGATAGCAAATCTTTTTTCGGATATATTCGTTCATGATAGTAATGAATCGAAAATGAGTGAAAAGATTTTAGCAAAATATTTTAAAAGCATCTTATTTCAGGAAATATTTAATATATTTTCCCCAAGAACATACATATATAATTCATATGAATTTAGCTAAATTAACTTACATAAATCAAACCTGAAAAAAAAAAGCACTAGCTGAGATAGAATATATACAAAAATGGCTGAAAAATCCATTTGGATTTTGTTTCTTAACCATTTCTGTTTCAAACGATAACTATTGATAGAAAATGTTTGAATTAAAAGCTATCTACTTAAAAATAAAACTTTGCTGTATTTAAGTGTTATATTTTCTGTGGGTGAAGAAATATATTACACTACTTTGTTTAAATACACACACACACATATACACACATATGTATATGGATTTTTTTTTATATACGCAGTATATAGTTGTGAGCTATAGTTTCATACATTGAAGATGTCATTTACGCGGGTTTTAAAACACGCCTATCGTCTCAAAGTGATCTTCAGTTTCTAAGCACAAGGCTTATATAAGGTACAAAACAGAACATGACAACAAGAGAAATCATGAGGGAAAAAAAACCAGATGAAGGTGGGGTGCAGAAATTGGAAGAGTAACACATAAAAGAAGAAAAAATAGAAGGAAAAATTCAAGATTGAGAATTAAAGAGATGTCCCATTTACCGCAGAATCATAAGTCTAGATGGTATACATTCAACAGAGTTTAAGCCTACAATACAGCTGATCAATCCGGAGGAGTTGGTGTCCTCCAATTCGCCAAAAGAAACTTGTCAATGCTTTTTCATTTGACCAAGATTTATGACATGGAATTCAACAGTGCTGTGCAATTCTTACAACTAAACAAGATACGTGACAGTTCAGTTAGGCATAACTTATATTTTCTTTTATTCATTCTCTTATGACTTGCCTTTTTCTCGTATTTTCCACTTGCTTATACGAGGCATGGAGTTGTTCTTCAAATTCTTCACATGGCTAACCAACTTAGTGGTTTCAATTTTGCCCATGTGCCGGAAAGAAGATAAGTGGTTAGCATAGAGTCTTTTGAAGTCGCCTACGCATAAACTGATAGGATTCTCCCTTTCGTTTAAGTAATCATATTGCGTGGGTTACTTTTATTTAAGTAATATCGCACTTCAAACAGGCATAAACAGAAAAAATGATAGCAGAAAATAGACACCATGACTGAAATAACATCAACAAATGATACGAACACTAAGCCATAGACAACAAAGAGGTTCTAATAAAATTTAAGGACTACATAAATACAATTATTATCCACCCTACCATGTCACAGGTTTAATTTTAGAGAGGTTTGAGATAGTCTTTAGACTACTACATGTGTGTGTGTGAATTTATATATATATGTAAATATATATGTGTGTGTGTGTGTGTGTGTGTGTGTGTATGTATATGTGTGTGTATATATATATATAATATATATATATATATATATATGTGTGTGTGTGTGTGTGTACGTATGTACATTTGTATGTATGCATGTATGTGTATACATATTGTTCACTCAGCCATGTCAGCCTTAAAATTAAGCGCAAAACGTGTTCTTTTCTACTCTTGGGACAAGGCCCGAAATTTTTGGGGAGCGGGGCCACAGATGTAGAGGGTAGCTTACAAGAAGCTCAAAGCCTAATCACGTGATCATCTTCTACAAATCAAATTATTTTCTAAACAGACACTAATTTCAGACATGCTCTCTCCATAAATACGAGAGAATATTCGAAAACTATTCAGAAGCAGGACAGTTGCGGCATCGCTCAACCGACTTCTATCTTACTTTTATTTTTGAAAATCAGAAAACTGTTAAACCTATTAAGTATTTAAAAAAGAACACTAGCACTCTTAGTGCACTTTAGATATGTTTCCCCTTCTCTCTCTCTCTCTTGTCACTCTCTTTCTCTCTCTTTCTCACTCTCTCTCTCTTTCTCGTTCTCATTCTCTCTACATGTGTGTGTAAATATGTATGTGTGTGTATATGTGCATGTTTGTATATATACATATGCAATTTCTATATCATTGCATTCTTCGTTCCTTAGCGAATTATGCCTTAACCGGTTTTATGTACACAACTGATTTCTTTTCTTTCTTCTAGAAAATTTATTTCAAAGCTTGCAGAAGAAGCTGTTCTCCGCAGATTAATATGAATAAAATTTAATATAGATGGTATCAAATATACTATTTTTTTCCAGTGTTGTATAGCACCATGACTCTAGTTTGTTAAATTCATGTGGATATAAATGCATACAATCGCCAGCTACATTTTAACCCCTTTCGCATATTAAATTTTGGCACTTTAGCTTTAGTCAGAACATCATCATCATTATCATCATGACCACATTTACAATTTGAAAGTGGACGAAACAACTATGCTTATAAATGAGATAGTGTCTCGTGTTTTGGGACAAACAGACCCAATCTCATATATATATATATATATATATATATATTATATATATATATATATATGTGTGTGTGGTGTGTGTGTGTGTGTGTGTGTGTGTATAAATATATATATATATGTATATATATATGTGTGTATATATATATATATGTATATATATATATGTGTGTGTATATATATATATATATATGTATATGTGTGTATATATATGTGTGTGTATATGTGTGTGTGTACGTATGTACATTTGTATGTATGTATGTATATACATATTGTGAGGAGTGTCACGACGACCCCTGCGAGAATAGACAAACCGAGCGACTATGAATAGAAGCGGTTTGAATGAGATGAGAGAGAGTAGGCGTTAATCGCAGGAAGAAGTAAGTTGACGTTTTTTGTAGTGTTATTTTCTGTTGGTTCGTGCATAGTTTGTGGAGAGTTCTTTGGATTGTTATAATATTGTTACCCTGCTTCCTTATATATTTATTGTTACTACACGGTTATAGTGTAAAAAAAGTATCTCCGTAAAAACTGGCGAAACAACATTACATATATAATGATTTATTTCGCTGATGCAGGGCGCTCTCCGTGACATATGCTACACTGTTGAGTAAGTTGGAAATACGGAACGGGATACGATTATATATCAAAACACACCAAGTGCAATCCTTCTGAAGAGTTTCAGTGCAATTTCCTCCACCATAATTCCATTCTGAAGGTTTCAGTTAGTTTGAACCGAGAATGCAGCAATATCTGTTATTTATCCAACTGATTGCAAACGGAGCCCCTTTACAATTCACTCTTACATATAATATTAAAGAAATGATTTATGCAGAGTTATATTTAACGAAGTATTTTCTTATTGGCTCGCAGCCTTCGCTTCTGACCAGATTCATGCTAGATGTCTTATTAATTCTGCTACATATCTGTGTATCTTACTTTGAGAAAGTTTTGCAAATGACTCGTATTCCCTTTGGGTTGTATACTTTTCAAAAATGAGTTATGATGTAAGATATGGTTAAGCAGTTTTTCACTTTAGCTTCCTGGTCAATTTTCTACTGCAATTTCTGCTATCTTCCTGCGGTAGTGATTTGTTGGTTTAGCAAATTATCACTTTATCCGCCACTCATATATAACAAATTCGAATATGACGTCTGTACAAATCAAGAATGAACCCTCGTAATAACCTGTTCTCTAGCTGTAGTATGAGATATTAACATGTAGAGCTGTACATGTTTATTTGATAGAACTGTTTGCCGGTATTAGATTTATATTTTGAAATTCTTGAATGCTGACCAAATATATATAGAATCATATTTTTCTCTTGCAATCGTTATCGCTACTGTGTAATTATATATTTCTATCTGAGCGATGGTATTCACAAGTCATATTTATATTCTTAGGTGGTCTTTTATTCTGGGCGTGAATATAGTTTTATCTGACCGTGTGTTGGTTAAGTAAAGTGGTCAGAAAAGTTTACACCGTAAAGATGTAATTCTGAGTTCGATCCACCGAGTGACATATGCAGAAATCTTCGCTTTAACTAATATCTACCATCGGAATTTTGTAGACGGAAACGCCAGGGAACCGAGTTGTATATCTAGATATATAAATATGCGTTTGCGTTTCAGCGTGAGTATGCGTTGTAGCCCGTGTGCGTTAGTCGAAAGACACCTTTTGTTAATGTCCTATTATTTGTATTTGTATTTGTGTACATTTTTGTTCGTCCTTGTTTTCGTATACACTCCCTGCTTTCTTCCAATAAATCTCGTGCTATCTGCTTAGTTTTTCCTTGAGATTGGCCAATTTGGAACAATCTCGAATATAACCAGTCGAAATTGCAAAGATAATCTGGAACTCGACCGACTGTGGAAAGAAAACTTCGATTGACCCGGCTTTTCTTTTCTTCTTTTTTTTGGTCCTTTTTTCTATCATCTCTCTGGATGTTTTGTTGTCCCTTTTTTAAGTATCATCAAACTTTCTGGATGTTTTGCGTTCTTTTCCCATTTTTTTGTATTACTTTAAATATATAGAATAGGGTTTTTCATATCACACATCTTCAAAGTCACAACTCTTTGACAAATTACCGCACCTACAAGCGTTTAGCAACATATACACATAGTGTAGTATAAATATATGTGTATGTAAGCCCGCATACACACACGCATGCGCACATACACATATACACGTGTATATATATATATACATATGTGTATATGTGTGTATATATGTATACATATATACATACATGCATATATGTGTATATATGTATACATATATATATACATACATGCATATATATATATACATGCATATATATATACATATATATATACATGCATATATATATATACATGCATATATATATATATATATATATATATATATATATAATATGGTTTTAGTAATTTCGGAAGTTACCTCGGCATTTATTCACTAGCTGCCGATTGACACCGCGCGGTGAATTTGAGAAGTTGTGATATATAATGATGAGACACGTGTTAGTCTGTCTCTAAATTATATGTTAATATTTTGGTGTAGCCACTGATGAGGACTTGGCCTAGCAAATTATTTTATTTGCTAATTAATATTCGAAATCTAGATATTGTAGTAAAAAAAACAAGGTAAAGTTTTTTTTAGTTTTCATTCCCTTCAAAATTGCTCTTAAATATGGTTTTGGTCGTTTTGACAGCTCCTTTTAGTATGTAAGGCTGCCTGTTGAGGGTCACCACTTTTGTGTTTTAATGTACATTAATTTGTCATATACATACATATACATACATACATATATATATATAAATATATATATGCACGCGTATATGATAATGTATGTATGCGCGTATATGTGTGACTCTATCAGGCGAGTTTTAAACGTAAGTAATATGATTGTAGTCGTACAGGGAATACAAATTTCTATGTTAAAAGTCATAATGTTTTCTCGATCTCTTTAAGTAAAAACATACCTATTATTTATGTCTAAAACTCATCTGTAAATGTTCCTCCATATATATCATTTATTCCCCTAATCATGGCTAAAATCGTATGAAATTGAAACAATTGGATTTATTTCAGAATAGTTGTTTTCATATTCGAAGAAACGGTTTGAGTGATTCTATCTTTCGAAAGGTGGTAACAAAACTGTGGCCGATATAGTAGCAGCAAAACAATATAAATTTGCTAATTAAGTGAAACGAGCGCTCTTGCAGAATCGTTAAAACATAACGGGGAGGTTGAACAACATTTCGCTGTCGAGATTTAGTTTTAGTAAACGACCCAAAATTTAGATAATCTAGGGTTAAGTACTTAGAACAGGAATCTGCCACTTAATTGCAAAGGATTTTTAACACTTCAGCATTTCAATCGGCCATATCTGACCAAAATAGGCCTCCTGTTTTATGTTGAAACTGTCCTGATCTAACCTATCACACCTAACCTGAAATGTCATTCTAAAAATAAATAATAACATAATCAAAATTTCAAATCTATGAGAAAATACATGATTAATTCAAAACAATATACATAATAAGAATTACCTTTGGCAGAGTAATTCAAACGCTAAAGTGTTAAAAACTTTGGAAACTATGTTTTCAAAGTAGGATATTCATTTTATTATCGCCGTCGTGTTTTCAAAATCCGGTTTGAAGGGATTATAGCTATGTCCGTTATCAATTTCTAAATAATCACATTATTCCCTACTATACTCTTCTATATTTTGTAACGTATATTCATGAAAGATTCTTCAATTTATTACACAAATCCTCGAGTTGCTTTCTCTGTGATTGTAATTCCAACGTGCATTGTATTATATAGGAATTAACTTACATCATTCGTAAATATTACGTTTAATGATTGGTATCTTGGAAACAGTTTCTTCGCTTAATGAAAATTTATGTACTGTCATGATGCCATCAACACCATTTGTATATTTAATCTATCTTTTCATTACATTGCCACATTTACTTATCTTTGTGACTACGTTACACTTTCATCAAATAACATTTATTCACCCATTATATTTAACCTGACCTTGGTTTATAGTACATTGTTTACGCTCCAATATTTATTCTAAGATACTTCAGACATCATAAATCTTAAACCTGACTGATAATATGAGGTTTCTTTGTAAACCTGCCTTTTTATTTAACTGAAATCGTATTTGTACTTTATACCTTTAAAAATGAAATATATTTATGTGTATAGCAGTGTTTTTTGGTGTTTGTGCGTGTATGTATTCCTTCAGTTTTTATGAAATATTATACTTCCTAGAATATGACAGCTCGTTTCTAAGAAAACAGAAAAGAGACGACAAAACCCTTATCAGTGTAATTCGGAAAACGATCATAATTAGCATTACATATCGAATATTAAAATATATAATTTTGTTATACTTAGAGACTGCATCTGTAAAATACGTGTTAGGGTTACTCTTAGCTTGAACCTATTAACTTCTTCAGATTGTGGCTTAGACATTATTAACTTTAATTTAAATAGAATTTGTGGTCAGAGAAGCAGACGTCTAGTTTTCGATGTAAGTATCCGTAGATCTTCTCCTCCCCGCTGTTTTGGGTAGAGGTGTTCATATCTACAGAGCGACTCATCTTTATGACTGTAGATCACATTTATATTCTGTGGCTCAGAATTATCTCCGATCTCTTATGTTCGAACTTAGTAGATGTTTTGCTGGAAATATTTATACAATGTTGTATTGATATGAATGCATGTATCTATTCGGGGTGATTTTATCTTATGGCAGTCATTTCCACTGATGGCATGGAACATTGGTATTTCAAGTCTGTCACATCACTGTGGGAGGAAATGCATCCATGATATTTTGGGGCATCTGCTGTTAAGCTGTGTTATGTCTTCTACAGAAGAATAACTTAAAACGACATTTGCGTTTGTAGCTTTGAACTCTAAGGATTTTTAAAACGTGTTTTTCCGTGAGATATTTCGAATCTATCACCTGCTGCCGAATTGCAAAACACATTTTAAGATGCGATGCGAGATTACGGTAAAGCAAAGGAGAAAGATTATATTTGGTGTGATTATGTCACCCTTTTCAAGTTTTCCTATAGATCCAAAACATAAGACCTATGCATAAAAATTGTTATGCTAAGCAGATTGTTTTTATTGTATGTAGTTACTAAAATATGTGAATTCCGTGGTGCTTGGTCCGTAAAGGAGATTAACAAGAAATGAATGACTTCTGACACCTTTAATATGGTCGGGTAAGATGTTATTCACCAAAAGTGAATAACATCTTACCTGTTTGTGTAATTTTCGCGGGTATAATTTAGAAAGTGTTCGAAGGCTACTTATACTGATCTGCAGCCAATTTCTTTCTATATTTCTTCTCAGAGAGAGTCTGTCAATGCACCACTCTTTCCGGATATTTGCAGTTGATGTCAAGATTTTGTAAATTTTCGTGACCCTAGGACATAATTTTACGATAGACCTATGAAGTGTCCAAAATATTGTTATCAGTTGGGGCATTGCAAAATTATTGTGGGATATTTGTTTTGTAAGAGAGAAATTTAACTGCCATGTATTTTCAGTATGGTATAATAAATCGGCTACTCTATCCTTATTAACAGTGTCTTCATATAATGCATTTTCAACCATACTTAGATATTCGAATTACACGATTTCAGTATAGTTTTTCATTTATTGAAATTTAAAATTTATACTAGACACACTCCATCCCTATATGTTATGATTACATACAGCTGTTTTGTTTTGTTTCATCTATTTCAGAAGTAGATGAAAAGCATTTTCAAGGAAAATATATGAGCTTTATTAGTG
>NC_043015.1:6793665-6811165 GCF_006345805.1 Octopus sinensis
AAAAATGGCTGTGTTAGTCTTTCAATAATACTTATGTTATATACATGAACGACGTCAAAGAAGAACCCGAAGGGATTTGAACTCAGTTCGTAAGGAGATGCACCTCTACATTGCTGTAAATGTAATATAATGATTCCATAATCAAACCTTTAATATGTGAGCTTCTAAGCGCGTCATGGACATAGCAGATATTGTAAAGAAGTAACCTCAGTTCACATCATGCCTTTGGATAAATTGAAAGGTCACATTGAACAGTGGAATCTCAGATGGACAAAAAGATATAGTTTAGTAATACCCTTTGATCGTAAGTCTACTCAATCATGGCGGATCTGCTGCTAAACATCAACTGAACTGATATATTTATATTTCATATACGCTGTCACTTAATTGATGCTATTATATCATTACTGTGTTACAGAGAAATATAACCAGAGAGTCGGTATACATTAGAGGAGCAGGATTTAACACTGCGATAAAGAGATGCAAAAAGGAAATTTCACACTGAATACAGAATAATAATGTTATAGGTTACATGTCTTATTCAAACTTTCTATAATAAATACTTTACACTGAAGCAATGTGTTATAATGTAATTCCTACTGTGATTTAGGAATAAACTTGCGGAACTGTTAGATCTAATGTACTAGACGCTATATATTTACTAGTTTAACACACGGATGTAAAATAAAAGACAAAAATACATATACGTAGATTGCCAACGCATTGGCAAAAATTCAATAACAATAATATGAAATCTATTCAATCGTTACATGTGAACATCAGCTCTGTTGTTTGGTTGTATTTTAAATGTTGTGCCAACAAAAATAGGTACGGATGACATAAAACTTAACAATATGTCTCTCAATCACTTGTGCATACAGCAACAACAACAAAAAAAAAGAAACATATTTCCTTAATGGCTCTATAATAAGCTGGCGAAAGGATGTAGCTAATTTTAGGCTTTCTGTAACGACTGCTCTGTGAAGCTCTGATTATTGGAGTAAAGTGTAATACGGTGTCGTAGTTTACATAGGCCTAGAGGTGTTATGGCTAAATAAGATCAATCAGAAGAAGCAATTAAGTGGAGCATTTCCAAGTGAGAAACTATTAGAGCAGGAATGTACAGTATTTACCTGGAATAATAGAAGTAAAATGGCGTAAGATGCAAATAAATTGAATACCAGTGTCGAATAGATGTATACTCTACTAGTAAATGCTGGTAAATTATAAAAGCTAATTCCTTTAAAATAGTCATCAACCAAAATAGAAGAAATATATCTGAGAGATTATTACATAGTTATATTTAACACTGTTACTGTAATGATAAAGTATGGAAACCAGAATATATATATATATGGATTTTAGATTAATTTCTGAATAGATTACATTTTAAATATATGGTTTCACTTCATAGAAGAAATTTCCATGAATCCTTTAAAAGTCTCGCTCCACGAGACATAAAATGTATTCTATTGTGTATTCTGAAATATTTTATGTTGCATTTATTCTTGAAATATTTATATAATTTATTATAGGCCATCTAAACTAAACAACATAAAGTCAAGGGATAATATTATTTGATCGGTTAAGAAAAAAAAAACATTGAACAGTGGTGGTAACCTTCTCTTGAAAACTTTTGCTATATGTTCTTATCAGGCATCGAAACTACCTTTTAATCTTGCATAAGGCATTTTGCTCTAACGGATTTAACCTTTCGAGATGACGAGCGTAATCTCTTAGTTAATTGCTATGGAAATATCTTCACAATATTTTGAATAAACCGAAAAGTTTAAGGGACAATATTTATGGTTTGTTTCATAATGTTTCATGGAGATAAGCAGTATTTAGTGGTCGATGCCGCTCGAGGTTACTCGATTATCTATATTTCATTGGGAATGTTAGATGAGGTCATCATTTATGGATGAATCGAATATGGCTTGGATACTTTGATGTAGTAAAACCAAGATATTATTGTGCTACAATTCTCAAGTTTTAAACGTATTATCTAAAATAGAAATTTGCTTTCAATATATTCTAGCAGTTTATCTCAAGTTATTTGTTCTGATTATGAATGATCAACACTTTTGAATATTTCTCGCCTTGAGCATATTCCACTCTTCTGTGATATCTCTATCAAATCAATGAAATCTCATGCAACCATTTGGCGTCTTCTTTCCAGGGGTCTGCATTTACTTCTTACATTTATGTATGATTCAGTTTGTAACTGTGTTGTGCTACTAGAAAATCACTGTTTAGCATTTTAATCGAGATATAAAAAAATAATAATTAAAATCATTCAGAAATTAAATCATTACACAGAAACTTAAGCAAAGCTTGAATTATTATTAATTATCATTAAAATCATTAACAAATGCAGCCTCCAATATCAATGATATTTTACACGCAGTTATCACAGAATTACTGTAGATTATATACTACAGATTAGTATACAGCAAGTTATATCAGAAAAAAAAACATCCTTTTTTTCTTATTTGCAAATTCTCACCCCAAAACTATATGTTGTATCAAAGTATAACATATGAAAGTTACGACTGATTTCATAATACATATTTTACGTAACTTTTAAAATGGTCAGAAAAGAGACCCTATCCATTTAATGGATCTTCGTAGTGGTTTATATATATATATATATATATATATATATATATACGAGAAATTGAGCTTATAAGAGATAACGGTGTCATTGAGACCCAATTGTGCCAGGTAATGCTGAGTAAGTGCTATAGATAGTTAAGTTCCGGTAGTTTTGCGAATAAGGGGTTCAACGTTGGTTCTATGTCATCTTGTGCATATAAGACTTTTTTGCGTAATAAAATTAAAAACACCCAAGGCTATGTAGATATTAGAGCATTTATTGATATAAGGTCTAATATAATAACTATAAATGCTCTACTATCTACACAACCTTGGTTTTTTTATCTTATTCAGCAAAAAATTCTTATATTTATATATATTTATGTATATATGTATTTCGATTCCCAGACCGGGCGTTGTGAGTGTTTATTTATTGAAAGTACATAAAGCGCCACGTGGTTCCGGCAGTGAGTGTTGGTGGATAACCCTTCTGTACTCTTTCTTCACAACTTTCTCTCACACTTTCTTCCTGTTTCCGTCGTACCTGTATTTCAATATTTCAATGGACCAGCCTTGTCACACACTGTATCAAGCTGAGAACTACGTTAAGATTTCACGTGTCTGTGGAGTGCTCAGCCACTTATACGTTAATTTCACGAGCAGGCTGTTCCGTTGATCGGATCAAACGGAACCATTGTCATCGTAACTAATGGTGTGCCACGATATATAATATGTATATATAGTAAATTCAATTTCATTCTGAGACTTCCACTTAATATATTTACAATATTTCATCATTATTTCGGTGAATACGCATTTAAAATGTTCATATACACAATGTTATTGAATAGTGAGATAATATATTACATTTAACATATATTGGTGTGTGTGTGTGTGTGTGTGTGAGTGTGTGTCTGAATCCGTGTGTGTTTTGATTGAATGTGTATTTGAATGTGTATGTTTGTATGTGCTTATGTGAGTGAATGTGTGTGAATGCACGCTTGTGTGTGTGAATGTGTATGTTTGTATATGCTTGTGTATGTGTGAGTGAATGTGTGTGTATGAATGTGCATGTTTGTATGTGTTTATGTGTGTGTGAGTGTGTGTATGTCTGAATGCGTGTGTGTCTTGATTGAATGTGTATTTGAATGTGTATGTTTGTATGTGCTTATGTGTGTGTGTGAGTGAATGTGTGTGAATGCACGCTTGTGTGTGTGAATGTGTATGTTTGTATATGCTTGTGTGTGTGTGAGTGAATGTGTGTGTATGAATGTGCATGTTTGTATGTGCTTATGTGTGTGAGGTAGCATCCTATGAAGTAGAAGCCAAATCACATTTCAATTAACCGGCTCAACATGAGGACAGTCATGAATAATAATATGAGGGACATTATGTAAATATTAGATAAAAATAATTCGATAGAAATAGTCGTATAACTAGCCCTAAAGGTGATTTTCATACTAACACTAATTTCAGTATAAACCTCTCGATTTCATCGTTTCAAAAATATTACAGGTGATTTGAAAAATGTGAGCATTTTAAACGTATACAAACAGTATTAAAATTTTCATATTGTTTTCTGTTAAAGGTATAAAGATGACCAAAAAGAAGAGCTATAGCGGCTAATGCGTTTCGGTGATTTATAATTTAAGGCAGAAGTGTTTAGAGAAGTTTTTTTTTTCAAGAAAACAATAGTATTTAACATAGATTAATTTTTTTTTAAGTGACTGGGATCATATGTAAATCTTACTTGAATGTAACATTGAAAGCTAGTAGTAAATAGTGCAAAAATTTAAAACTAAAGCTCTCTAATATCAAGCATCTCTAATTAATGAATTTCTTTTCAGCACGCATTTGGAAAAAAATCCAATAAAGATTGTATTTGGTCATACCCATAAATAATGTGTTATTTTATACTTCTTTACTTTTCACAATTAAGATGAAAAACGTCCTTTTTTATTCTAAAATATACTCTCCTTTATTTTCTACAATGCTCTCCCATCTATCTGGTAGATTTGCAAGGTACCGCTTCAAAAATTCACTTCTCCTTGACGGAAAATACTCCCCCAGTACTGTTCTGATTTTGAAAACTGCAGAATAAATGAAAATCAGATGAGGAGAATATCCTGCGAATATGATGGGTGGGGCATGGTTTCCCATTCAAACTGCTCCAGCCTTTGGAATGTAATTCTCCCTGGGTGTGACCGAGCATTATCCTGGTGGAAGAACACCTTTCTTCTTGAAACCAAAGATAGTCGTTTTCTTCTAGCGCTGACTGAAATCGCTGAAGCTGCTCGCATAGATCTCCTTTGTTATCGTTTAGGTTTTAAAAAGTTCAAAGTCGACTAAACCTTTCATATCCAAACAAACAGATAACAACACCTTATGTGGGTGATGACCTTCTTTAGCCTGGGCTGCCAGTGTTTTTCCCTTCCCTGGCCACTGTTTTCGGCACTTGATATTTTTATAGAGAACCCATTTCTTGTCACCGGTCACTATTCGGTCTAATAAAGGTTCATTCGTGAGACATGACAACAAAGAAGAGTACACATTTAATCTGTACGTGATTAAACTCGGAAAGTTTGTTAGAAACGTGATGAACCAACTTGCTGACCTTTCCGATGACATTCAAGTGTCGATGAATGCTTGAATGACAAAATCCAAGCGTCTCTGCTAGTTCCTCAACGCTTACGATGGGATTTTGTTCCACCAGGATTTACAGAACGTCCTTGTCATGCTCTACAGATCTTCCAGGACACGGCTCGTCTTCTAGGCTGTAGTTTCCAGCTCAGAATTTCTGAAACCACCGTTGATACTGGCTTACGCTTATTGTCAGATCCCTATATACTACCTTAATATTCATTGCCCTTTCCGTTGCATTGTTGCCTTTATTGAACTCACAAAGTAAAATATGCCGAATATGCTCCATTGTCACTTTCATTACAGCTTTGAAAAATGAACTGTTAAAATCGATTGCCCTCTTCAAAACTTGCACCAAGAATAAGGAGAAGATAAAATTAACAGCTGCTTTTATTGCAAGTTGAAGCAGGTAGTTTATCCTGTCACCCTCCGACATTTATTTCATGCAATTGAAAAAAAACGCATTATTTATGGAATGATACAATATACGACTTGAAGAAAACACAGATGCAGAAGAAGAGATGTTATGGTGACTGAACGCATGAGGAAGGTGGGAAATAACGGGTAGAAGTGGAAACAAAAGAGAAAAGAAAGACAACAGACAAGCCTTGTAGTTGAAATGAAAGCCAAAGAGGAAAGATAGAGTTAGGCATGGAGCGAACCATGCGGTTAAATATATTATTGGAGTTTAAAGAAATATATGTGTGCGTTTGTGGGTATGTGTATATGTGTGTGTGTGTCCGTGCATATATTTACATGTACATAGATGTGTGTGCCTGTGGGTGTATATATATATATATATACATACATATTGTGGAGGCACAATGGCCCACTGGTTAGGGCAGCGGACTCCCGGTCGGAGGATCGCGATTGTGTGTGTTTATTGAGCGAAAACACCTAAAGCTCTACGATGCTTCGGCAGGGGGGTGACCCTTATTGTACTCTTTCGCCTAAACTTCCTCTCACTCTTCCAGCTGGAGGGGCGGAACATATGCCACATAAGCCGGGAAACCGGGCTCATGAACCTGGCTAGGCTTGAAAAGGGCGCATAAATGAATTATATATATATGTATATATATATATATATATATATAATATATATATATATATATATATATACGTTTACTTAGAATAGTCCTAATAAATTATTGAAATGTTGGAGGCTCTTAAAATCATTCATTCTGATGAGAAATTTCCACTTTGGTGAGCCAAAGATCAAGGTTGATCGAAAATACATGTGATGAAAGTCAATCCACTGGTTTCCAAGTATGTCTAGGACTACGTTGTTAGTTGCTGTTATCTTTGTTTTAACATTAAAACGACTTGCTAGTTTCAGCTACCTATTGAGGGCACATTCTTGTAAGTTGATAAACCCCACTCTTATTTCAAGTGTTCGTTTTTTTTCTTTTCTAACAATGAGAGTGCTCGATGTGGCGTTCACATTTTGCAAAATAGATATTCGATCTCTTTATATCTATCAGGCATTTTGTTCAGTATATGTTTCATATCTTTACTTTTCTAAAGATAAGCATGCATAATCTATGTGCTTCCCCGTCACTGCCGTACGTGAATGTGTGTATGTATGTATGTATGTATATATATATACATATGTGTGTGTGTATATATATATATATATATATATACACACACATACGTTTATATTTGTATAAATTTACATACATACATATATATATATATATACATATATATATATATATATATATATATATATATATACACGCACTCGCACACACACACACACATATATAAATATATATATACCAGTATCAATCCAATACTTGTATGAACACTAATGGAATCTCTATAGAATTTTTTTTTCTGTCTCACAAAGAAACGTGTTAATAAATATTCCTTATATAAACGCATATACCACCTCTACGTATATAACAACGCGTAATCTTATATGTGTTTTATATGCTTGGCGGAAACACCAGAAGTTTCAATTCGAAGTTGCATGGATTTCATAATTTAGGAAATAAGCTAATACCTCCTGTGTATATCGGCTATGGAAATAATGAATTTCCAGAAACCATCTGTTCTTTGTTATTGCTATGTTTCTTTATTCAAAAGAAAAAAAATCCAATCTATACTCTGCCCAATACAGAATGGCCGTCCATATGGCTTCAGAACGTACGAGTAATTATTTTCTGTATTATTTATTTTATTTTTGTTTTGTTATTGTATTTTTGTATTTTCAGAGGTGAGAGTTGGAGGAAATTAAATCGAAAATGTAATTTCAAGTGAACAAAAACTGTAAAATAATATGATACACATAACGTAATACAGGAACAAAAATTGGAGTAAAACCGACAGTGTTGGTACAGAAACGGTTGTCGTTGGACAGAACCACGTGTTTGTAACAACCAGTGACTGAATTGTTGCTTTCAAAAGAGAGAGAAAAAACAACCACATTGTGTTTGGCATTCAGTACTGCCAAAGCACTTAAACTACACATTGTGAAAAGTACATATATATATATATAATATATATATATATATATATATACATATATATATATATATATATAGATATATATATATATATATATATATATATATATATACACGCACTCGCACACACACACACACACACATATATAATATATATATACCAGTATCAATCCAATACTTGTATGAACACTAATGGAATCTCTATAGAATTTTTTTTTCTGTCTCACAAAGAAACGTGTTAATAAATATTCCTTATATAAACGCATATACCACCTCTACGTATATAACAACGCGTAATCTTATATGTGTTTTATATGCTTGGCGGAAACACCAGAAGTTTCAATTCGAAGTTGCATGGATTTCATAATTTAGGAAATAAGCTAATACCTCCTGTGTATATCGGCTATGGAAATAATGAATTTCCAGAAACCATCTGTTCTTTGTTATTGCTATGTTTCTTTATTCAAAAGAAAAAAAATCCAATCTATACTCTGCCCAATACAGAATGGCCGTCCATATGGCTTCAGAACGTACGAGTAATTATTTTCTGTATTATTTATTTTATTTTTGTTTTGTTATTGTATTTTTGTATTTTCAGAGGTGAGAGTTGGAGGAAATTAAATCGAAAATGTAATTTCAAGTGAACAAAAACTGTAAAATAATATGATACACATAACGTAATACAGGAACAAAAATTGGAGTAAAACCGACAGTGTTGGTACAGAAACGGTTGTCGTTGGACAGAACCACGTGTTTGTAACAACCAGTGACTGAATTGTTGCTTTCAAAAGAGAGAGAAAAAACAACCACATTGTGTTTGGCATTCAGTACTGCCAAAGCACTTAAACTACACATTGTGAAAAGTACATATATATATACGGGGATAGAACTTGGAAAGCAAAACGTTTTTATCGATAAAGAGGAAATGAAGAAGATTCCTTTCTTCTGAACTTCTTTCCATTATTTCACATATGCTGGTTCATTTCATCTGCTATTAGTATTTTCATTTCTGTCACATTATTCAACAGTAGCAGAATCGGTGCATCCTAAGATATGTGCCTCGCTTTTTACTCTGTAGTTTCAAATCCAACCTGTTTTCCTTTGGATTTCATTTCACTGGTCGGTAAAATGATTTTATCGTATAATTCCTACAACTGATTAAAAATTTCTGGCATTGTGTCTATATTAATGATGTAACTAACATACATATATAGGTATGTACGTAGGTATATACGTGCATACACACACATACGTATATACATACACACATATACATGCATAACCAGAAAGGAGAAAGCTAATTCAAAAACAACAGATCCAATCAATGGAACTGTAAAGATCTATAACACTTTCCACAAGTTTATCATTTAAATATATATGAACATGTCTAGATGTGCAACTATATGGATGAGAATACATACATATCTGCACATATATATACATACAAAAATACCCTGTTTCTGATGTTGAAACTCAAAAGGGGCAAATAAGGACAGACATAGGTATTAAGTCGATTACATCGACCCCAGTACGTAACTGGTACTTAATTTATCGACCCCGAAAGTATGAAAGGCAAAGTCGACCTCGGCGGAATTTGAACTCACAACGTAACGGCAGACGAAATACCGCTAAGCATTTCGCCCGGCGTGCTAACGTTTCTGCCCTCTCGCCGCCTAACATATAGCATCTTATAGTCAACCCGAGCCATTGATATGTTTGTCAAATTTATTATTATTTAAGGCAGCGAACCAGTAGAACAGTTAGCACACCAGACAAATGCTTGGATGCATTTTCTCTGTTCTTAAGTTTTAAGTTCAAAGTCCGTCGAAGTCGATATCCATCGGTTCGATGGGTCAATGAAATAAGTAAAGTGGGATACTAGATAAATGTAGTCGACCAGCCCCTTTAACGGGAATTCGTTTTATCACAAACCTTCCGTCTGAAGTTTCGATGTGTCACAACATAATCCTTTACTCATATCAGTCACAGAGAATCACAAAGTGTTAAATGGTCAAGACTATCTGCTAACGATATTTAATAGTAATAATAAAATATTGTATGAAGATTATATTATATGAAGCTCCTTTTCCCATTGTTTTTTTCCCCCTGAAATCAATATGGCTATCCATAATAATTTCATACATAAAATCTTATCTTAATTCATAGATATTTACGCCAAAACGGTTAAAAAAGCAAAAACGGGAAAACTTATATTACGGTATGTTTTCTAATATATTGTATCAACATTTATTTATTTTTTCCTCCATTCTCTTCTATTGAATTAATCTTAGTTTTTGGAGACGACATCTACAGACTGATTGGCACCCAATTATTACAATTCAATAGTGCAAAAGACAATATTTAATACGAAATACCCTAAAGGATACTATGTTTGAAATTTAAATATATGGTGACATACAGGGAATAGCGATTAGTTTCTCCATAATTAGTAAAGATTATTCCGATATATAACTGTCTAAAATGACAGAACATCCGTCACTTAAGGTATCACATTGTAATAACTTATAAGATACATTGCATTTTTTGCGCTTTATGAATATATACACTCATTCACATACACATGTATAAATATTGGTATAAATGTGTGTGTCTGTACATACATACATACACACATATTATGTTAATTCATATATATTTACGCCAAAACGGTAAAAAAGCAAAAACAGGAAAAATTATATTACGGTACATTTTCGCAAATAGTGTATTAACAATTATATATTTCCCTTAATTTTCTTCTGTTCAACTATACACACTCACACAAACACAGACACACGCAAACGTGGTGAAACTGTGTCAAGCCAATGAATGCCAATGAAATTGTACGCCAAATATTTTGTAGAATGTATATGTCGTACGGAAATAATATTTTCTTAGCGACTGGCCCAAACATACATACTTCGGTGGGAACCAGAATCGTAGTGATGACCATATCATTTCTGCTGTTCATGACATTTTTTTTACTAACAGAATGAAAGATTCTTGAACCAAAGGGGTCCAAGCACTGCAACACAGATATAAGGATTGGGTAGAATGCAAGGAGGACTACATGGGAAAAATAATGCTCAGTTAGTGAGAATTTCCATGAGACTACCTCTGTAAACCTATGAACTTTTCAGCAGATCGATGTGCGTGTGTCTATATACATGTGTTCGTCTTTGGGTGCGCACATGAGAGTATGCGTGGATGTGTTCGTCCATCTATCTATCTATATAGATGTGTGTGCGTATGTGTTTGTATGTGTGCTTATGTAGATATGTATATATATATATATATGCATTAACACACTTATATATGCATACGTATATACATATATCCATACACACACTTATGCATCTACAGATATATGCTTACATACATAAATATGTATGTATGTATATATATATATATACACACACACATATATACGTGTTTGTATGAGCGTGTGTTTGCTTGCGCGCCTGCGTGCGTGTTTTTGAAGAGTGACGATGTCAGGAGAGAGAATTTTCTACACCTTGTTATGTCTAAATTATTTTTAAACTTGTTTCCAAATTTAGCAATTAGCACTGATTTATTTCTAAAACTGAATAGATAATGTATTTTCATATGGTCTTTTCCTCCTTTGGGCAAATAACCAGTAAAGGCGTATTTTAGTTTTGATTCCTCCGAGAATTCGCTCTTAAGTAAATATATCACTATTTTCTAAGTTTTTATTTAAAAACTTCTCAACTTTTTCCCGATAATAAAATAGTTACTGAAATAATTACAGACACATACATTTAGTTGTTATATTTGCTTCTATGCGGACAGATAACGCTGGAAGCTAATTCTCCTATGCGATTATACAGCTTAACGTACTTTTAAAATAGTTTCAAATTAATACTGTAATCAAATGATAAAATCAGAAAAATAGTGCCCAAAAATGTATATTCTCCTTGTATAATATTTATATATATATGTGAGTGTCTGTATGTTTGTGCACGATGTACATGCAGGTATATATAGGTATATGTTTGTGTGTGAGAGAGAGAATTTACATATAAATAAAAGTTGTGCCTCTGAGTGAGTGTGTCTATTTATATATCTATATACATGAATGTATAAATCTATGTATATATATTTATCCATATTTATATATATATGAATGTATAATTCTATGTATATATATTTATCCATATTTATATATATATATATATACATACATATATATGTATTGTGTGTGCGTGTATGTGTTTGTACGTGCATGCGTGCGAGCCCGTGCGGATGTGTGTAGCCTTTTTTATACATATGTCTGAGTGCATTTATGCAAGAAAAAAATAGTATTACTTGTACATATTGATATAAATTTGTACTGAACAATATACTTTTGGGCAATATATTTTGATGATTTTGTCATTTGATAAAGGTCTTAATTGGAATTTATTTTAGAATTTATCTTAAGCTAAATAATCTCATATGAAAACTATCTTCCAGCATTATTATCTGATTAACTGTAAACAAATATTACAATAAATATAGGTGTCTGTAATACTGAAATCATCTTCTAACCAATGAAGGTGTTGAAACTACAAAACACAGCGAAACAATTATGAACATCAATTATTGGGATAAAAGTGCACAAATTACAAAGCTTAAAGGTAAGGTGTGACAATATGAAAATTGAGGTTTTGAATATATTTTCTGAAATGAAATATTTCTAATTGTCTCCTAAGTCACATGTCGAAGCCAGCATACTTACCCAAACTACTACACAAATTCAGTCGAATATATTTATGAGCGCTTGTAAATATCTAAGCACGTATGTGTGTGCATCTGGGTATCAATGCATGTATCCATCCATCTATCTATCTATCTATCTATCTGTATATATATATATATATATATATATATATATATATATATATATATAAACGAGAAAGTGATCCATTCGGTTACGAAGTATCATGAAATTAGGCGTAGAAATTCCCTCAGAGGCAAAAGTCCTGAAGACCAGTCACCCGTCCACACCAATCTCGTGCCACCGATGTTATCCATGGGAAAGGCAAGGGCCGATACAGCTCTGCTGCCAGTGAAGTCGCAATTCATTTCTACACCTGAATGAACTGGAGCAGCGTGAAATAAAATACTCTGCCCTTCGTTTCTTTTGTATTTTTCTGTTATACTGTATTCAGCAATAATTTATTGTGGTTCAAATATATATACACTGACAGCCGCACTTAACCAAACTCTCGGGCGTTTCAATAATTACTACCTACGAGCCTACGACTGATAGGCGAAATTAGTCTAGTCTAGTGTTCCTAGAGATGCTCATGTAGCGGTTACATCTTGTCAGTTACATCTTTCGCGCATTTTGCAGCATTGAGAACTTTTAACTCGTATTTCTAGCCAAATAGGTGCATCGGCACCCTCACTGACTACAGATTGATGCCTGGGACTAATGAATGAAACTAGTCTAATGATTCTAGAAACGCTCATGGGGCGGTTATCTCCCCCATCAGTGTATATATACAATATACGGGATGCATTCCAGATGTTTTCAGACATTTTTGTTTAGGACAGGAAATGATAATTACGCTGAATTGTTGTAATTTTAGTATATCATTACCAAACGTCTGCTAAACTGACCTGCCAACATTTTCATTCCATGTGAATACACTTTACTAAACTCTGGTTGTCACACCTCACTATTTTGGAGAACGAAGTTGGGGCGTGACGACAATATCGAAACACACCATGCAACAAAGTTTGGTGTAAAACTGACCAAACTAACCAAAGAAAATTATGAAATGGTCCAAATTGCTTATGGATTAACTTGTATGAGCTGAGTATCATATTTGTTTCTTTGTTCTGAGTCAAGATGTCAGGCAAATTAAGTCTACCGAGAAGCCTATGATCCCTATTTTCGAGAGCATGGCTATCTTCTATATCCACTGGGTTCCTTCTTGTCAGACGCTTAACAGAGAATACTTTGTGGTGGGTTTTAAGGCAGTTCAGGAAGTGGTTTCGTTGCAAGAGGCCAGTGCACATGAACCAGGAAAATGCACCAGTCCACTGTTCATGCCTAGTTACCAAGTGCTCGACATGGGTGAGCATCAAAACCATTTCTTACCCTTTCTAACTTCCAGATCTGTCTCTCTGGCTGAAGTAGAAAATGAAGGAGGCTATTACCTGGCTCTTGGATACCTTCACTTGAAATTACTTCTATGACGCTTTCAGAAAATGGCTACAACACTACAAATATATTGAAGTCATAGGATCCTCTTTAAAGGAATACAACCATGTTGCATTTCTTCGAAATTAACAAATGCTTGTCCCGAATATATCTCAAAACTTCTGAAATTCCCTTTGATCTGTTTTCCATTATATCTATACATGTTTAAACAAGTCACTTATATTTAAACTAAAAGCGGCATCACGACCATATGAATGTGTAACATATCCACATGTATAAAATCAGTTTTGTACAATAAAATTAAAAAGAGTTCATCTCGGTAACCTCAGTTAAATGCATAAATACTATCAGAAAATTATTTTGCTATATAATTAGAGAGGAATTAACTACAATTTGGAAACATACTATAGAATTTCTACATCATTAGGTATGAGATCTATACCGGGAAAGCGACGTTCATTTGATAAATTACTTTATCTCGATTACAGAACAATCTATGCGTTTAACCTGTAATAAATCATCATTTTTCAGCTATACTCCTCTGTGGGAGAAAACAAAAAAAAAAAAGCCACCTTTTAGAAGTCGCATAGGATTCATATAAATTCACATAAAACTTTTAATGACGATATTTTTTTTTTTTCTTTTTTCATTTTATATCTTAATGTTAGCTGTAACGGATCTCTGAAGTTTGTATATTTCTAAAACATAATTAACTTTACCGTCTTGCATATTTATTCTTTAGATAGATGAGAGCTCTGATAAAATGAGAGATATCAAAGGCATGGAACTTACAAAGAAATGCTCGTGTATTTTGTCGATATTATCTTGCTACTATAAAATAGGCACTATAGTCTCAATTAATCTTCATAAAATCTGCAGAATAATGATGTTTGTAATTAAACACGACATCTCATTATATATTTGTTTTTATTTTTTTCTTTAAAACATTTAAAATTCAAAGCAGTTCAACTCCTTCCTATTTTGTTGCATATATTTTGTTTAGTTTATTGGTTCCAATATTACCTTCTGATGTATTTGAAATCGTTATTCGATTTGAAATTGTTTATTGTTGATATGAGTGTTGTTGTTTTATTAATCGATATGGTTTTATATTACATTCCTTATATTATGTTTTCGTAGAACATCAAATTCCTGTGAATCACGCATGCCAACATGTCAATCCTATAAACGGCATATCACTCAAATAAGCAACCATCTGTCACATTACTTCAAAGTATGGAGAGGACAATCTTAGAAATGGACGTTTAGCGATCTGGAGAAGAAAACGAATAAGTAAGCCTCTTTAATACGTGAATAAATCCACGATTTGTTTACAAAGAAATGAATACGAAAGAAAAGAGTAGAATACATGTTTTGTGAGAACGTATGTATTTGCAAACCAATACAGGAGTATGCTTGTGTGCGTACGTTTGTGTATTTTCCTCTGTGTATGTTAAGTGTATGAACTTAAACAACTATAAAGTAAGTGACCGAAGCAAAGAACAAAACTGATAAAATCATAAAAATATAATGTAATGACATAGGAATGCGTCATAAAAACATAAGATACTTGGGAGATATGATATGGACAGAAAAAGCAAAATGTAAGTGAAACATCAATACACAAACACATGCTCATATAGTAAATCGCACATACACGGTCGTCGATTTGAAAATACACATATATACACACAATTTTATGTACGTATACAGATGCATAAATATATGCACTTATATGTATACATATATATATATATGCAGATGCATAGATACACTTTTCTAATTTATATATTTGTATGTGTATATGTATATATATATATATATTATATATATATATTTATATATATACATATGTATATATATATATATATATTATATATATACATATGTATATATATATATATATATATTTATATATATACATATGTATATATATATATATATATATATATATTATATATATATATATATATTTATATATGTATATACTTTTAGTGGTTCACTTTTACTTATTAACATATGTTTTAGTTAGAAAATAATATAGTTAAAAGAAAGATAGATATATAGATAGATAGATAGATAGATAGATAGATAGATAGATAGATAGATAGATAGATAGATAGATAGATAGATAGATAGATACTTAGAAAGATAGATAGATACCCAAACAAACAGAAAGATAGCAAAGACAGGTACAAAGATAGAATTGCAGACAGACATACCAACTGACTGACTGACAGACACACAGACTGACTGACAGACAGACAAGCAGACACGTTTCTTGACAAATGGGTAGACAGACGGTTTTTCAAAGTTAGCAGAAAAATAGATATACGTATCTTTATCTCAATATGCAACAAGTGAGATACGTTGAGAAAATTATACAGAAGAAGAGATTTATCATAGCATATTTCTTCATTTCTATCTTACGCAAAAAAATTGTATAATTGAAAAATTGTATATAGACATACCAACACATATGTGTGTATGAATACATACATATATGCATGTATATTATTATATGTGTATGGAAATAGATAAATATATAGCTTTACATATAGTTATATCTATTTACTAAGACATAAATATGTTTAGTTAAAAAATAATTCGAATCAAGGAAAAAATGAAATAAATATTAATGACGCACTAAACAATCTTGGCAAATACGAGGAAAAAAATATTAAGGGATTTAAGAAATATCAGTTCGATCGTTTTTTATCAAAAATTCTAGTTTCCAGTTACTTGCTACCGATGACATCCTTAATCACTAGAATTCATATCTCTAATATTACAGTATATCAGATATAAATTTGAGTTAGATTACCTACGAATTTTCTGTCTGTCAACGAGACAATATAGTTAAGATATAAATCGTATATCATTTTTTTCTTTGTTTTATGTTTTTCCTTTTCTCTTTCTCCCCCCCCCCACCGTTATAATGAAGCAATTTCGAGAACCACACAAACGATGAAAAAGAAAATTAAGAGTGAGAACGAAGAAAAATACTATTATTGTCGAAATTCCTAAAGCATGCACCCCGTGTATTCATATGCATATAAATATATAAATCAAATTAGTTTTCTAATATTGATGATATTTCTGTGATTAGTTGTAAATGACATTTTAATTCTTAGTTCATAGAAAGTTATATTGCCATTGCATATTACTATATCTATCCCGTAATATTCTCTCCTCTCAACATGTGTGTCTTTCTGTTTTGTATATACACATACACGTAAATATATATGCGTGTGTGTGTGTGTGTGTGTGTATGGTTATTAAAGATGTGGTACTGGTAATAATCTTGTTTCCCTTCCACACGTTTGCGGGATCAACCCCACTGCGTGACACCTTCGGTAGGTGTCATTTACTATAGCCTCGGGAGCACAAATGCCTTGCGATTATATAATATATATATATATATATATATGTGTGTGTGTGTGTGTGTGTGTGTGTGTGTGTGTGTGTGTCTTTCTGTGAGTGTTTGTCCCCAAAACCACCGTCGATTGAGAACCGGAGAACCGGAGCTCATGTATTTACGTCCCCTTTATCTAGCGGTCAGGCCCAAAATTGACAAAATAAGTACTAGGCTTCAGAACTATGTACTGATTTGTTCCAGTCAGAT
>NC_043015.1:6821165-6831165 GCF_006345805.1 Octopus sinensis
TGGAGCCAAGAATTTCAGACTTTATCTGATGCTGCAGAAATTTTACAACGCTTTAAAAGTCTTAATTCTTACACAAAAGATGTGCTCTTGTCAACTGACACATATAACCAACTGAGTTCATATATTCTTACTTTTCACTTTCTTTCTTTCTTTCTTTTTATTTTGAGTTTTCATTTCTTTTCCCCATTTTTCTCTTTTTTCCTCTCCCTCATTTTTTAGAATGTGGTTCTCCATTTTCTTCTTCTTCATTTCAATCTACTCCTTCTCATCCTTTCATCTTCTTTCCTTCTCTTTTTTTCTCATTTTTCTCTACCTCCATTTGTTCTTTCTCTTTTTCTTTCTTTTCTTCTTTCACTTCCTCTTCTCTTCTTCGTCTGTTGTTTTTCTTCTTATTCCTCTTCTTTTTCTACTTTTCTTTCACTTCCTTCGTATGTCTTATCTTTATCTCCTTTCTCTTTTCTTCTTTTAGCTCTTCGTTTTTTTTCTGTTTCTTCTTCTTCTCCTTTTCTTTCCCTTCTTTATTTCCTTTCTCTTCTAATTTTTCTACTTTTCTTTCTCTTCCTCCTTATATGCTTTTCATCTTTCTTCTTCTCCTTCCTCTTCATTTTGTCTTCTTACTCTTCTCCTAAATCCTCACCATCATCGTCTTCATCATTATCATCCTAATCATCTACTACTACTACTACTACTACTACTACTACTTTTTCTTCTTCATCATCTTCTCTCTTCCACTTCTGCAAATTGCACCTTCAGTTATTTTTGCCTATTTGTATTACCCTTTAAAACCTCAACCGGGATACAGTTGCTGAAATACAATCACCGATATTTAATAGACTATGAATTTAAGTGCTCAGGTGAAACATGAACTTTCAGGTGCATAGTATTATTTTTCAATAATTTAGTTCAATTATTTTCAATCAATTGCTTTCCTCTTATACTGAAATTCCGACGAGCAGAACATCGTATATATTGAGAATATGAAGATGTGTGATTTACAGAAATACGGGGCGTCGGTCTAGGACTTCTTCATTATAATGGAATGATTTCGGTCTCAAGTATTCACAGAATTTCTCTTCTCAGACGAAATATCGCTGAGTGGTTATCGACAATATTTTATTTTCAAATACGGCCAGATCTACCGAAAATGCACTTTATCAAAAAAAGTACGATATCAGTAGTGGCCTGTATGCAAAGAATTGTTCTACATAGTTTACATGCACACATATACATATATGAACAAATACATGAGTGTATATCGTGTGTGCATATCTAAATCTAGGCGTAGGAGTGGCTATGTGGTAAGTAGCTTGCTTACCAACTCTGGGTTCAGTCCCACTTCGTGGCACCTTCGGCAAGTGTCTTCTATTCTAACCTCGGGCCGAGCAAAGCATTGTGAGTGAATTTGGAGAACGGAAACTAAACGAAGCCCGTCATATATATATATATATATATGTGTGTGTATATATATATGTGTGTGTGTGTGAGTGTGTTTGTGTGTCTGTGTTTATCCCACAAATATCGCTTGAAAACCGATGCTGGTGTTTTACGTCCCCGTAAGTACTAGGCTTACAGTGAATAAGTCCTGGGGTCGATTTGCTCGACTAAAGGTGGTGCTCCTGCATGGCCTCAGTCAAAATGACTGAAAAAAGTAAGAGTAAAAGAGTATCTATCTATTTTTCTATATATCTATCAAACAATCTATCTATCTATATACATACATACCCACACACACACACATATACATACATATATGTTTATACGATTACATTCTCATGAACATAAAACGTCTGTTTTTATAAGCGTGCACGTACAGTTGTGCAATGGAAATATTACATTTTCACACATTTTCACTTCCAAATTACGGCTGAATGAATCTATTCTGGAATAAAGAAATAGATTTCTGCTACTTTCGTTAATTCTTTGTTCTTGTTGTTGTTCCTCTTATTATTATCATTATTATTTCTATTATTATCATCATCATCATCATCATTATTATTTTTTACTATTATTATTATTTTTTACTATTATTATTATTATCATCATCATTATTATTTTTTACTATTATTATTATTATTATTATTATTGCTGCCGTTGTTCTTGTTGTTGGTCTTCATGTTGTTATCGTTGTTCATGTTGTTGTTACTATTATTATTGGTTATAATATTTCGTGGTTTTAGTAAAAATTTTTTTTAGCTATTGTTGTCTCTGCATAAATAATCTTTGTGGATGCGAATATCGGTTTTAACAGACTCGATTCCAAGACGTGATATATTTTCTTTAGTTATTATTTATATTGATGACTTGACAAAATATTGTAGACTGCATGAATTACCATTCTTTGTTTTTGGTTTTCTTCATCTGGGAATACGATTGTAATCATTCATGCTGCTGTGCTGTTATATGTTAGCTGCCTAAATGACAGCAAGCTATGTATCACGTAGAATACGCTGTTACAAATAAAAGGAAAGCACAAATTTGAATCGTTCGTATGTGTGTATGTGTGCATACATGGAAAGATATACCAATCTAGACACACAAGCAGATACTCACCTAAATGTTTTCTTGCATATAAATATATATATACCTATATGTGTGTGTGTAAGTGTGCGTGTGTGAGTATACGATTGAGTATGTGAATATGCGATAGAGTGTGTATCTGTGTATTTGTGCGCGTGTGAAGTAATAAATTGGTTGGTTGGTGTGTTTGTGTGTTCATTGTGAGTTGGATTTATTATCACTGTATATCAATCATATATTTGCACAGAGTATGTTTGTTTGTGGTGATAGTTTATTTGTCTTTCATGATCCGAAATATTTATGCTCACCCGAATTCACAGCCAGCCACACTTGCAAACACGAATTTCATGTCTACATACATCCATACATACATACATACATCCACACATACACGTTGTTTGTTCCTTCCCGAGCCATGCCTTATTCATAAGGGCCGGTTTCCCGGTTTCCTTGGCGTACAGGTTCCCCACCTGGACGGGTCGCCGGTCTGTCGCAGGTGAACTGCAAGTTGCAGGAGGAAAGAGAGAGAGAGTTGTGGCGAAAGAGTCAGCAGAAGTTCGCTATTACCTTCTGTAGGAGCCGCATGGAGCTTAGGTGTTTCGCTCATAAACACACACATCGCTCGGTCCGAGATTCGAACAAGCGATCCCTCGACCACGAGTCCGCTGCTCTAACCACTAGGTCATGAGCCTCCACCCATACAAACATACATATATGCATATGTGTGTGTGTGTGTGCATGTGGTGTATACACGTGTGTGTATATCTGTGTGTGAAACTGAGTGTATATATATATATATATATATATATATATATATATATATATATATATATATTATATATATATATATATATATATATATATATATATATATATACATATATATGTATGTTTAAAATACATTGGGTGTCTGTGTATGTAATGCGTTAGTATATATGCATGGATATATGCACACGTGCACACACAGTCACAAAAAATCACACACACACAAATATATCTGTGAGCGTATGATGGGATCATAAGTAAAAAATATTTTTATCTCGTCAGTGGAAAAACAAAGCCATAATCAAATCAGTTTCTTAATCTTGCCCCCCGTTAAAATTTGTGATTACGATATAATGATTGATTTGCCTTATTTGTAATTAAAACAAAAAAAGAATTCTAATTCAATATTTAATCAGTTATAAGTTCTTTAGAATTTGTTACACTATGAGATATTACCACACAGTGTAACTTTTGTCAGAACATCGTTGTTATGTAACAAATGCTTCCCCATTCTAATACGTTGCTCTATACTAATACATACAGTTATGCAACATTTGACGTTGATTTCGCCTAAAGACTAGCTTCCAAATACAAATACTGAAGCCGGTATTAGATTTGACATGGATAATTTACTTAAGCTTATATAACGTCAATGTTTTCAAGGACTGTACACTATGGCATGGAGCAGTTTACAAGAAATGGCATGCAATACTTTTTTTACATTGCAAACTGGCAACTCATAAATTGAAATATTGTCATCTGGAATTTTGTATGCTTGGAGTAAAAAGTAGTGGTGGTTACGTCATGAATATTTTTGATTATACAATTGCTCAGTCGAGTCTGATCTAGTCCTAAAATAGGTGTAGAAGACAGAAAAAGGGAACTAATTGTTGGAAGCATCAGGCTATTTGTTGTTTGTTCCTTCTCGAGCCACGCCTGGCTCATAAAGGCCGGTTTACCAGTTTGCTTGGCGTATAGGTTCCCCACCTGGACGGAACGCCGGTCCGTCGCAGGTGAGCTGCAAGATGCAGGAGGAAATAGTGAGAGAAAGTTGTGGCGAAAGAGTCAGCAGAAATTCGCCATTACCCTCTCCCGGAGCTGCGTGGAGCTTAGGTATTTTGCTCATAAACACACACACATCGCCCAGTCTGAGATTCGAACCCACGATCCCTCGACCGCCAGTCCGCTGCTCTAACCACTAGACCATGTGTCTCCACAAGCTTTAGGCTATGGGTAATATGAACTTATCAGATTATCCCAGATCGCAGCGCTTCAGATCTATCCCTCTCCTCGACATCATCTGTTACTTTCATCGTTTTGGGATCAATAAAATATTTCACCAGTCCAGAGTTGGGGATCGGTAGATCTATTTGAAGGTCAGAAAATATCACTGTGTTATCTGTTACATTTGTTACAGAGGACAATACCCCTAGTGTTATCTGCATTATAATTTCTTGGATGGCGGAGTCTATGCGGCAACGGTATAAAAACATCAAATGCTCCTTGGGTGCATTTAGTTTGTTATGTTACACATATTATAATCAGGTCCTCACTCTCAAGACGTCTTCCTTACTATTTCTAACCTTTTAGATAGGGACGGAAATCAACAAAATGAAATTAAATGCATACTAAAAGATATCATTAATAAGAATATGTAGCCTGCTCACGTTTTCGAACTGCCAAGAGTTTACTTTTCTTTTAAAATACTTAGCACTTATCTTAATATTTTCTTGTTCTTTTTTCTATAATTCACTGACGTTAAAATACAATTAAGTATGTGAATTTTATGTTCTATATTGATTTTCCATATCTTATGTGAAATGTCAGTCCTGAATTTTATAGTGTGTGAAATAAATGTAGATTTCTTTAAAAAAAAAAATAAGGAAACGAAATATAAGAATATTTACAACATTCTGACTAAGTATTTTTCTTTTTCTCTTCGCCGTATACGGAGAAGTATGATTTCTAATAAAACTAATATAATAATTCTCTACGACGTCATAAATTTAAGAAAAAAATAGATGTTATCTATGCATTTCAATTTGGTTTACGGTATTGGAAGGTTTTATATCTTGGAATTTTGCACTGGTACATACATACATGCATACATACATACATACATACATACATTCATACATACATGGATGCATGCATACATACATACATATCTGCATGTATGCATTTGGATGCTTACCTACATACACTCACATACGTATATATGCATTCAAATGTTTATGCATATTTCCTTTAATATATTCAACCATGTACATATATATGCATTTATATATACATGCGGGCATACCTCATTATATATATATATGTTTATATATATATATATATATATATATTCGTATACGTATATTTACGAGTACATACACACACATATACATACATACAATATATGTATTCGTATATGTGTATGTGTGCATGTGATAGTGCATATGAGTGTCGATGTATCCACATATACGAATTATTTGGTATTGTTCAGCAATTTTTTGAAAACCCAACTTAATACATAAAAACGTCTTATCCTTAGTTATGCCTAAGTGAAGCAAAATTTATTGATAATCTTCAGTTCAATGGTATCTAAAGTTTCGTAGCTCACCGGTTAATCAGCCTGTGAAATTAAAAGATTTAGACGCACTTTCTAACCCTACCGCAAGCAAGTTTTCACAAAAAATAAATCACAGATGATGAAAAAGGAAATAATTGCTCTCGGTCAATGAGTTGGGCACTGTAGAAGCGAAATCAGAGAAAGGGAGACACGTGAAATTTTATAACCACATAGCTCCCGCACAGATCAAACACTTTTCAAAATATGTAAACACATATTGATATAGGTAGTTCAGGATATTCCTTCATCTGAATAAGAGATAAAGGAATGATTGTGTCTGGAACGCCTTTGAACAAAACTCTACTCAATCAACTTTCAAGACTAGTGAAGATGCCAAGACTATGAAAAATATTTCTGTATCCGGCATTCACGGATTGCTGAGAGTTATGTGCCAAATTACGTACCTGTAACTGCGTTGTACTTATTATATCCATACGAAAATAGCTTAAGATCAGGAACAAAAGTCAAATAACCTATATATGGAAATGTGAATTGCTGGAATTTGACGAAACTAATTTCGGTATACGATTTCAAAACGAATCATCCGGGTAAAGCAGTAAATTCTTAGTTTCAATTTTTTGCTAGTAGAATAATGTAAATGTTGTATTGGAAACTCTCCACTAAATATCATTCTATATGGCATCGTTTCACGTGAGTTCGTATCCAACCAATGCACCATTTGAAGTTTTATCTGTTTTAACAATCCGATCCAACGAATCGTTTTTTTTTTTTCGTCTTGTAGTCGACTTTTTTTTTCTTTCAGTTGACATTTCTTTCTCTTGAAAATATTTGTAAAATTCTGACGAACATAGAAGCTATTTTTACTATGTTGCTTCATATATGAATGAGAACACAATTTGTAGATAATAAAGGAAAAGGAAATCCCGAAATATTTTACACTGGAAGGTAACAGAAGAAATTGATAGATGTTATGACACCTAGCAAAAATGGTTCACATTTTCGTAACTGTTCTTTTACCAAAAGTCATTCACACAAAGCTTACTTGAGATGTCACAATTACAATATTAGAGACACTGAAAACGTTTTCAAAGATACACTTAAATCATCTGCAGAGATATTCACCAACAGAAAACCCTACGAAAAGCAAATTCTCAAATATAAGTAGAATTAGTGAAGCAGCACCAACTTCGTATTGTGGATTATTGGTTATGGTACAAGAATAACGTGCGAAAATAGCACTGCAAAGAGAAAAAGAGAAAGGCTATGCAAAAGCTAGTGAAACATATTCGGTGTTGTTCTCCGAGAAGCAGATTGCCAACCGAGAAGAACGTAGAACAATCAACGTACTAAAAAACAGAGAAGAACCATTTCTAAATAAGTTAAAATATTTATCTGTTATTCTTGTGATTAAATGATTGTTTTCGCCTTCAACAAGGGTCACTTTGAATGCAAAATACACGAGTCACAGCCCGTCGTTATATCGTTGTGAATAATGACAAACATTACGTAGTGCTTAGAATAAATAGTCGCAATTGGTATGGAGTAGTAGCTTGTATCCCTCTTTCTCTAGTTGTTCTATGTGCCTATATACTTGCCATCAGACAGACATCTTCGCAGTACTCCCACTCTTGACCTAGTCGAATATCATAGATGTAACGACTGGACAGAAGCTACTCCAAATTACGGTTTATATTCAGTTTTAACGTTTCGTCAGAAAAGATTTGAGTAACGGGAAATAATAAGGCTTACTCAAGGACATAAGCGCATCCTGATCTTGGAAACGAACCTGGTATCCTAATATTTGGGCCTCCACCTTACTCAATAATGCTTCATGTCGGAAAGGTTTTCATATATGTAGACATCAACAATGTCTACATACATGATGGAGTTAAAATTTGGTATAAATTTAGAGCATAAATATAAGAAAACGTATTTTAATTTCCAGTTGGAAATGTAACTCAAATGATTCCAATATTGCTAGGAAGTATTGGGCTTGTACTTAGTTCAAGTTTTACTGCAAGCAGAAAAGTAAAGGTATATTAGCAAATGCCGCGAAATTAAATTCAGATTACATTTATAATAGCTATGATAGTAACTCTATGTTCTTCATTATAAGAACTACGTGCAAAGAGGTAAAAATTACCAATATTTCACTATCATTTTTGAAAGTATATTTTAAACAGTCCATGTCTTGTTAATTTGGCCTCCCCGTCCTCGTATAGGCATGGAGATTATAGTTCTACGCTTTATACTGTTTTGAATCCTTGCAGGAAAGTTAAATCTGCAGAGGTGCCAGAATAATAGCAAAATACGTGATTCAAGAACAAAACAATGGATTTATACATCATTATCCTTTCTGGAATTATGTAGCTTTTACCTTTTCATATGTTTATGTATAATCTAATCCGCTTAACATAAAGTATCTGAGAACATAAAACGATTTCATAGCCGTATTTACTTGAAGGTCATTTGCGAATATTCGACGAACACCAAAATTATAATATAGTAGAAGATTATGCATATTTGACTCACATAAAATCTAATATAGACATATATATATATATATATACCCATCTTAAATGTGATCGAAGCATATTTACAGAAAACTCTTAGTGGTCTTCAAAATCATATTGCAACTTTTCATCCTTTATTAGGATTCCAGCCTTTATTAGTAAGTTACAATGATAGATATTAGTAAAATTTAGCCGCCTTTTTAATCCTGATACTAAATTGGCAAAAATAAAGCATGGACCTACATTCACAACGAAAGTAAACGTATGACAATAAACTGTGGAATTATTTATTGCTTACTGAGAAAATTTTGGGGGCCCTACTAATTATCATCGTCCCTTCAGTCTTGAACTGTTATGTAAATGAGGTGATTCAATTAAAATTATTTTTAATTACATTTTCGAAATTACAATTTAGCTACTGGTGTCGGGCAGTTTGGAAAAAAGGAGCAAATAACTCAAGAGAATCATTAAATTACAATGATCCTGGTGTAATGAAAAGAAAATTAGGACCAAAATTCAAACTAAGAATTTCTGACCATGAATTCCTGTTGTTCGATTAAAGGAATCACTTGTCATATCTAACTATCGTGTAGACCATCACAGGCAGGTGTAATTTTAATGTAATTCTTAGGCAGCATCGGCTTAACTCACTGAAATGAGGCTGTAATTGCGAATTACAGATACATTTTATTCTCGGCGCTTGATCGAATCGAGAATTTTGGTATCGTAAATATATATTCCCAAGGAATGTAAAAGTCGCAAAAGAAATAAGGCTCTTGAAATTTGAAAGAAGTTCTGTGCCGTGCTATAAACGTTTCTACCGTTTAGATTTGCTTAGTATACTCTCTTCTTCTCGTAACCATTGTTGAAGCGGCCCCACGAGGTTCCCCAGTCAACGCTACAACCAAAATCCCCTTCTCAGAACGTTGGTCTTCTGGTATTCATTTTCTGTTGTCTTTCCTACACCTGATGAGTTCAGTCTATGATGGTGTGCAAAAGCCATGGTCACTGTCTCTCCCACAAAACACATGAAAAAAAAATAATACCCACTTCCCACTGATACCGTGAGCATTATTGTCCTGAGACTATGAGAAACAACGCTATATTTCAGAATATACAGAAAGAAACAAAATTAAAAGAGGAAATATAAAGAATTCGCCGGCCAGTGACTACACCAGAAGATATCTACCCAAAGTGCCTTGGTGCTGTGATGAAACCTGAGTCTACCTGTCTGCAATGCATAATTCTTAACACAATACTTTGTCTATACCACTTAACATTTTCCTTTAAAGTGTTTATAACTTATTTTATTTTAATTCTTAATTTGAAAGAAATACATTTTCAGCAGCTATTTTGCATGAAAAACAATTTGTCAATGAAGGAGTTTATAATTTCTGAGCGTATATTCCTTAGCTTTTAGCATATTAAATATACATATCACATTTTCCAATATGGAAATATAAATCTCAGCGCTTGGAACCTTTTAGTATGTTATGCATCAAAATGCATCAACTAAATTAACGCAGCTACACATACTTGATTTTATTAAGGTGTGTTTTTCTGATGTAGGTTATATCTTGATATTAACTTTATTAATATTTCTGATCAATTTCATATTCTCTTCTAAGGA
>NC_043015.1:6836165-6871165 GCF_006345805.1 Octopus sinensis
CACAAATGCATACACACAGTGGCACATTCAAATAGATATAGACACACACACAAACGCATATAATACACACACACACGTGTATATCTATCTATATATATATGGATAGATCGGTGTGGGCATATAGAAACAGATGTCTATATCTCTTTCTCTTTTTCTCTTTTACTTGTTTCAGTCATTTGACTGCGGCCATGCTGGAGCACCGCCTTTAATCGAGCAACTCGACCCCGGGACATATTCTTTTGTAAGCCCAGTACTTATTCTATCGGTCTCTTTTGCCGAACCGCTAAGTAACGGGGACGTGTGTATGTACATGTGTGTATGTATATGTGTGTATGTACATGAATAAAGAGGCATATAACAACACGCATAAACACACACTTACACTCACACACACATATATATGTGAGTATATATACAGAGATACGTATCTTTTCATTATTATTTGGGCCAGTATAATTCCATTCCAAATAATCAATATTTTTATATATTTTCAGTTAACCATAATAGAATGTGCAGGAAGGAGTTAAGAGTTTCTCAACTATAGAATATAATCATAAAATCCTAAGATACATACATACATATATAAGCATACATATATGCATATATGTATGCTTATATATATAAGCATACATATATGCATATATATACACACACACATTTTATATATTATATATATATTATATATATATAAGCATATATGCATATGTATGCTTATATATAAGCATACATATGCATATATGTATGCTTATATATATAAGATACATATATGCATATATATACACACACATTTTATATATATATATATATATATATATATATATAAGCAGATATATAGATAATACACACATATTATATATATATATATATATATATATATAGATATATATTAAGCATATATATGCATATATATACACACACATTTTATATATATATATATATATATATATATAAGCATACATATATGCATATATATACACACACACATTTTATATATATATATATATATATATATATATATATATATAAGCATACATATGCATATATATACACACACACATTTTATATATAATATATATTATATATATATTATATATAATATAAGCATACATATATGCATATATATACACACACACAATTATATATATATATATATATATATATATATATATATATATATATCTATATATATATATATAAAGTGCATACATACGCACATAGAGGTACACACATAGTATTCTAACACAAATTTTATGCCACAAAAAAACAATAATAAATAGGCCTGCCTTCATACGAATGGTGCCTTTATACTCAGCTATAGATTGTGATTAACGGAAACTTCTGTGGTAGAAGAATTCCAACAGCTTCTTACATATTTCCCCTCATTCATTGATTATAATATGGTCACGTGGGCATTATATTCGCTGCTATTGCTTGTAAAACGTTCGTGCGTTTGTGCGTGTGTTTGTGTGTGTGTGTGCGTGTGTAATAACACAATCGTTCGTTTACCCATGTGAATACATACTTGTATACATTTGTAACGATAGATAAACAAGTAGACAGACACGTGTAGACATACACCAATGTCGAGGCGTGAAGATATAGACACCAACGAAGAGAATCAAACGCAATCACGAACGCACTTAGGTGCATACGAGCGCACACTTAATTGCATTACTTATTAGACTGCAGATATGTGTGTGTGTTTGTGTATGTATGTATGTACGAATGGATATATGTATGCATCCAAGTATGTATCAGTATACTTCTATATCTCCTTCAAACTCTCTCTAGTCTCTGCCTCACCCCTTCCTTTGTGTGTGTGTGTGTGTGTGAGTGTGTATATATATATATATATATATATATATATAGGCGCAGGAGTGGCTATGTGGTAAGTAGCTTGCTTACTAACCACATGGTTCCGGGTTCAGTCCCACTGCGTGGCATCTTGGGCGCGTATCTTCCACTCACAAGGCTTCGGACCGACCGAAGCCTTCTGAGTGGATTTCGTAGACAGAAACTGAAATAAGCCAGTCTTATATATGTATATGTATACGTATGTGTGTATGCGTGTTTGTGTCTGTGTTTGTCCCCCCAACATCGCTTGAAAACCGATGCTAGTGTGTTTAGGTCCCCGTAACTTAGCGGATCGGCAAAAGAGACAGATAGAATAAGTACTAGGCTTACAAAGAATAAGTCCTGGGGTCGATTAGCTCAACTAAAGGCGGTGCTCCAGCATAGCCGCTGTCAAATGACTGAAACAAGTAAAATAGAGTAAAGTGTATATATATTCTTTTCTTTCTTTTATTCATTCAATTTTTCAGTCATTTTGACTCCGGCCATGCTGGAGCACAACCTTTACTCGAACAAATAGAGCCCAGGACTTATTCTTTCTAAGCATAGTACTTATTCCATCAATGTCTTTTTGCTGAACCACTAAGTTAGGGTGACGTACACAAGCTAGCATCGGTTGTCAAGCTATGGTTGGGCAGGGGAGGACAAACACAGAAAGAAACATATTCATACATATATATACGACTGGTTTCTTTCAGTTTCCGTTTACCAAATCCACTCACAAGGCTTTGGTCGGCCCCAGGGTATAGTAAAAGACGTTTGCCCCGGAAACATGTGGTTGGTAAGCAAGCTGCTTACCACACAGCCACTCCTGCGCCTATAATAAATACATACGTATATAAAAACATATATATATATTTCTTCTTCCAATGTCCTGTAGTGTTGCCAAAGAATTTCTGAGAATAGTATTATTCTCAGAATAGTCAATTTGTTGTAGAAGGAGATTTCAACAATTTCTGCTCAATTTAAATTTGATCACTGATAATTTCTTCTTTATTTTTGTTATTGCCAATACCCTATGTGCATAATATATTTGCATATATATATGCTCAAGTTTAACATAGGTAATTTATACCGGTAGTAAAACAGATACTCTTATCCCTTAGACGGTCATTCCAACCGCTAACTCTACTAATCTTATATTATATATATATATATATTATAATATATATATATATTATATATATGTATATGTATATATATGTATATATATGTATATGTATATATATGTTATATATATATATGTATATATATATATATTGTATATTATGTATATGTATATATATGTATATATATGTATATGTATATATATGTATATATATATAGTATATATATGTATATATATGTATATGTATATATAGATATATATATATATGTATATATATGTATATATATAGATGTATATATATGTATATGTATATATATGTATATATATGTATATGTTAGATATATGTATATATTAGATATATATATATATAATATATATATATAAATATATATATATATAGATATATATATATATATATATGTATATATATATATATATATATATATGTATATATATATATATATATATGATATATATATATTATGTATATATGTATTAATATTATATAAAATATATATATATTATATATATATATATGTATATATGTATATATATAATATATATATATATATATGTATTATATATACATATATATATATATGTAGATATATACATATATATATATATATGTATATATATACATATATATATATATTATATATATATATATATATTAATATGTTATATCTATATATTATATATGTATATAATATATATATATAATATAATATATATATGTATGTGTTTTATTTATTTATGTGTGCGTTTGTTTGTGTTTCTCTCTCTCTCTTGCTATTGCTGACAACCGATGTTGGCTTGATTAAGACCCCGAAACTTAACGGTTCGACAAAAGAAACAGGCTGAATAAGTACTATGCTTACAAAGAATAAGTCCTGGGGTCAATTTCTTAGACAAAAGGCAGTGCTACAGCATGGCCGCAGTCAAATAACTGAAACGCGTTAAAGACTAAAAGCATATGTATGTGCTCATGCATGTATGTATACTCACAATTATGTGTGTATATATATATATATATATATACACACATACATACACACATTTGTGTATATATAGACACACACTTATATGTATGTGTATTTGCATAGATAGATAGATAGATAGATAGATAGATAGATAGATAGATAGATAGATAGATAGATAGATAGATAGATAGATAGATAGATAGATACATACATACATAGATACATAGATACATAGATAGATAGATAAATTTCTTTACTACCCACAAGGCGCTAAAAACAGAGGGGACAAACAAGGACAGACATAGGTATTAAGTCGATTACTTCTATCCCAGTGCGTAACTGGCACTTAATTTATCGACCCTGAAAGGATGAAAGGCAAAGTCGACCTCAGCGGAATTTGAACTCAAAACGTAACGGCAGACGAAATACGGTTAGGCATTTCGCCCGGCGTGCTAACGTTTCTGCCAGATAGATAGATAGATAGATAGATAGATACACATTCACAGAGAAAGCGAGAGAGTGGGAAAATGAGAGAGTGAATGAGTGAGTGATACATATATAGCCTCGTCCATCCATAGTTAGGTAATTCATGCAAATGAAAATGCATTTGCAGAGAATTCTGAATTGTTTTTTATACATATAACAGCATAATTAGATTTCTGAGCATAAAAGGATAGAACATACGACCACAAGGCATTTTCTTTGACATTGTACCGATTCAAGCTACTCAACGCCATTCTACGTACATTTTGCAAATTATGCACATATATAACTAGTAGATATATTTTCTATATACATGTATGAGCGTAATATTAATAAAGTAACTTTATCCTAGCTGCATCACATTTTAATACAGCTCCTAAATGGAAGTAATTCGTGTTATTCACTCGAGAAAACCCGAATTCTTTATCTAGATTCTATAACCCAAAGATATACCAGAGTAGTCTTATATGAATATCATATAATTTATGCAATTTGAACGGGAAAACTTGTGCTGTTAATGTCTTTCTCAACGACATTATCATATTAAGTGAAAGGGGCATTATAAATATGCTAGAGTTGAAAATGTATCGGTGTCACGAATTGCCAAAAGCTGACACGTTCTCCTAAGACGGTGACCACTTTCATCAAAGATTTTTATGTTTATTTTTAACTTATTTTTGTTTTGTGTTTGCAGTGATATGAGATTTTCAATTTACCTTCCGCTGGAAGAATAGTCAATGTATCGAACAAAATGCATTGTCTTATTTCTTGATATATATATATATGTGTATGTATGTATGTATATATATATTGTTGTGTCTGGGGAAAGTTATTCTCTTTTAGTGTCTTATTATTTAACACATTCACCGCATTTCAAGTTTCTACGCATTTACTTATTTATATTTCCTATAATTTTCGTTGCGTCTTGCAACATTTTCAATACTCGTTGCAAGACAAAACGAAAATTTTGGGAAAAATACATAAGTAACTATTTGGAAATTTTACCGGTGAGTGTGTTAAAAAAATAAGGAACTATAAGAAAATTACACTCCCCAGACACAACAAAATATGATTCGACACACGAACTCACATGAAGAATTTTGAAAACCGAATCCAAAAACGAAATATTGTTTTTCATCATCATCATTATTATTATTATTATTTAAGATCCGAGGATGAAGGCGTAGAAAGAAAGCTAGCTTCAACCAATCTGCAGTAAATATGAAAAGCAACAATATTTCACTCTATTCAACCAGGTTTGCCAGGTAAGCGAATAATGCAAGAGTTAAGGAATTGAGTAGCTAAGATCCAGGCTACATATGCGAAGTATATGCCGCAGGCTATTCGTCAGGCCAAGTTCATTTTGATTAAATGAGGTTTACACAGTCGCAAGGAGGTACATGCGAACGCATCTTATGACAATTTAAACTTCATTTAATCAAGATGCCCTTGGCCTGACCAGTAGCCTGCGGTGTAACCCTCACTTGTGTATATACTGCTTCCAATATCCCGCTCGCTATGAAGCCTATGTAGCCCAGTTCTTTTCTCCTACGTTCCTTTGTGGCTTGGTGTGTGTGTGTGTGTGTGTGTGTGTGTGTATACACACGAGTTTCTTCTTTAAGAAGTTTCCATCTACAAAGTCCACTTATAAGGGTTTCATCGAAGGCATAGTAGAAAACATTTGCCCAAGGTGCCACGTAGTGTAACTAAAACCTGAACCATTTGGTGAGAAAGCAAACTTCTTAAGACATACTTACGGCAGCAACTCTTTCTCTCTCTCTCTCTCTCTCTCTCTCTCTCTCTCTCTCTCTCTTTATATATATACATATCAACAAAAAGTCGAGGTAGAAAATGCTGAAATAATTTTATAAAAAACATTTCAGTACCGGTTTCAGTCATTGAGACTTTTTCGACTGTAAGTATGGAAAACAATCTAAGAAAAATTATAAGAAAAAGTTTTTTTAAAAGAATATTTGCATAGTGTTCAAATGCAAGTGGCATTTTCCTCTTTTCTGTCTGTTTCTATCTCCCTTGTTTACTCTTGTGGGTTCGAGGTCGCGCCGACCAGAATTACTCTCATAAATTGTTTGGTCATACCGAGTTGAAAACAGATTCCCTGTTTCTTGTGGCATGTCAACGGGGTTAGGAAACGAACTTCACGAACGCGTATCTATGCCTGCATTCATGAAGCAAAATTTAACCCTTGATTTACAATTATGTGTGTGCGCGTGCGTGCATGAATATATATATATATATATATATATATATATATATATATATACATATTGGAAACTGCAATGCATTTAAATATCTCACATATAATTTCCATAAAACATACAGGATTATTAAATGATATTTCAAAAATCCATTTCATTTACATAGATCAAGTACAGTAAAAATATACTAAATTATAATAAAATTCGAAAATAAATATCGGGCATATTATTATGAAACTTTCATAAATATTAAAGAATATTGCGAAGTCCTTGAATAATATTTGTTTGTTTTGTTTTGTTTTTGTTTTTGGGAGGTTTTTTTTTTTGTTTACTTTTTGTTGTGCGTGTACCGAAATTTAATAAATTTGTATGGAATACGATTTCTTCTCTCAAGTTACAATAATTTTGATTAGTTTTGCGTAATGCCAATCCTTATTTAACGGAACATTAAGATTTAATTTTGAAGAACTTTCTTTGTATAAAGTAGGTTATATTTTACCATAATTAATAAAATAGAAATGTAATTATGTACAAAATCGTATTATAAATTATATACATTGAAATAGAATGGTAATAATTGCATAAATACACATTGATTCGCACACACACACACCGAGACACATTCATACGCTACGCATATGCATTTATACATAAAATAAAGCAAAATAATTTTAAATGAAACACAGATGAATGAACAGAAAGCCGATATTATTTTTCACTTAAAATCTTACGTGCTCCATCTCGATTTTCGTGGCCATGCTGGAGATCCACTAATTAATGTTACAATAACATTTTACTCTTTCTGATACACAAACACAACTATACAGTCATGCACACCCGAACATATACGCATACATTAGATATAAGCGTTGAAATATCTAAATATTATATCGGCTTAATGAACAAAACGCAGTACATGTATGGAGTCTAAACTCTTGAGTAGTTTTTCTGACAGTAACTTCGAAGCTTCGCAACTGACGGTCTTCTTGTTAGTCGTAGATAGCAAATTACTATCAAGCAAATTACAAGATATTTTGTCATATGCACAAATAGACATTATATGCAACGTATGTATATATGTCGTTGTATGGACATGTATATATATATATATGGGGGGGGGGATGGAGGCGCAATAGCCCAGTGGTTAGGGCAGCGAACACGCGGGCGTAGGATCGCGATATCGATTCCCAGACTGGGCGTTGTGAGTGTTTATTGAGCGAAAACAACTAAAGCTCCACGAAGCTCCGACAGGGGGTGGTGGCGATCCCTGCTGTACTCTCGCCACAACTTTTTTTCACTCTTTCTTCTGTTGACCTGCTCGCTTAGCCAGCGGGGTGGCGTCATCTAAAGGCTAAAACAATGCGAAGCGCATTATGACCAGCTTTGTGTAGCAATATCTGGTCGGTCACGGTGATACATATGTATATGTAGTTGCATATATATCCAAATACATATAGTTACATATGATGGTTGTCTACTCCTTATACAGAGTTTGACTGCCTCCTGTACCTACACCTTAGCAGCATCATGGCATCTGATGAGGCTTTTTAAATCAGACAATGTTCTGAAAACTCACCCACGCAGATTGCGCATCCGATTTAGACCACCAAGAGCTGAAGGTAAGTTCTAAACTTTGTGCATCTGAAAATGTCTTTTGAGGCCTCCGTTGGATTTGCACACTTTCTAGCATACACTGCAGTCAAAGGTTTGCACACATATATAGGCAGAATAGTTGGTGGAAGTTCACATACATATATATATAACGGCCCGTTAAGGCATAAACAATCGCTAATTCAAGAGCTTTGTGAGGGTTAAAAATGTCCTTTATAGATTAGCTAAGATATGCACGAGTGTACCTTGTGTTCACGCTGATTTGGTTATCTACATATCATTAGACAGCAAATATTTCACAATAAAATGCCGAGATGCCTATTTGATACTACATCAACCATATTTTATGTGTCTAAAGAAAACGGCAGTGCACACATCTACATTTTAGGTGAACAGCAGCACTCTAATTGAGGTACCAATATCATCTTTTCCAAGCAATTAATGCATGATGGATTTAAATCGCCTGTTTCATCGGTCATTTTTGTTGTGCGTTAAGAAATGAATAACGCACAGATCTGCATTTTGGATGAGATATTACATTCTATTTGAGGTACACTTGAACTCGTCTCCTAGAAGTTTAAGTAATACTGTTCTATATGTTACGTACTGTATCATAGACACGCAAAACTATCTATCTATCGATCTATCTATCTATAGATATGTGTGTCCATATGTACGTAGAAAAGTGTTTGTTATTATATATCTATGCATTACACACATACCTACATATACATGTATGAGCATATACAGGGAAATATTTAAAGTCAATATAAGCCTATCCATTCAGACATATACATAAACGAGAGTAACTAGTGTGACACATACCATCACACATACATATTAACGATAATGTCTCAACTTTATGGCTATAAAACATTGAACCATGCAAAATCGAAGATAGCTACGCCTGGGAATTACGTGAACGTCATGCATTTATCTAAGAAGAAAAGAAAAATCAGTCTAACATACGTCATTTTATTTTAATTGTTACTCTACATCTGACCCGTGAACTATTAACATATTTATGTTGTTTGCCGCCTCGTCATAAAATTCGTAAGCTTAAGATAACCTTTGTGTGCTCTTTCTATTTTTAAACGTTGAACATCTTCCTCTCTCTGTATATATTCATGAATGTATAATTTAAGTTAACCAAAAGATTATCTCAACAAACAGCAACGTATATGATGTATAACACACACATGTGTGTGTGTATGTATGTATAGGGAGCCATTGATAGATAGATAGATAGATAGATAGGTAGGTAGATAGACAGACATACACACAGATATATATATATATATAGACAGACATACACACAGATATATAATATATATATATATATATATATATATATATATATATGCACATATATTGAAAAGATAGAGGTGAAAAGAATATATTAATAATATGATGATAGTTTTAAAAATAATAATCATGATGATGATGATAATGTGAAGGGAAAGATGAAACAAGAAAAAACAAAGAAAGAAAGAAAGAGAGAAAGATAGAAGGAAGGAAAGAAAGAGAAGATGAGGAAAATAAAAAAACATGACTCAGATGTCGACGAATAATATTAGTAATTACAATTTTGAGTGTTTATGGACACATACAAACACACACACACACACACACACACATAAATGCGTAATGTGGAGAGATCTTTACCTATATAGTCAGGTACTAGTATCGCGAGTGCATGTAGGTAGGTAGGTAGGTAGGTGAGTCCATATCTCTCAGTATACAATGGGAATTGTTACTTAAATATTTGTATCAGCTCTTTATTTACTGGTGGAATCTAATGTCCTCTGATAACGAAACTAAAACACCCGTTTATCAGACTGTTTGCTTTGTGGAGCTACATTAATGTATACATACAAAGGATATAATTGCGAACGAATAACCGATAGAGAGGGAAAGTTATAATCATTTTTATATTTCATTGCTTTTCACCATATTCATTATTCAATTTTTTTTGTGGGAGGGGGGTCATTTCGGTAAGCATCGTATGAGGGTGATTTTCCTTTACAAAACTGTACTTTCCATTCTTCTACCAAGGAATTTTCTTCAAGTCTATAATTATATTTATCTTCTTTTACTGCAAATATAGACACACATATACATACATGCAAGAACGCATACATACACACACACACACATATATATGTATGTATCTATTTATACACACACACACACATATATACATATACATACACTATATCATTTATCTTTTATCATTTACTTGTTTTAGCCATTAAAGTTCGGTGACTTGACGAATTTTAGTCTACGAATCGACTCCAATACTTATTTTTTAAAGACTGGTGCATATTATGTCGGTTTATTTTGCCAAACCGCTAAGTTACGGGAACGTTAACACCCGAATAAATTTGTCAAGCAGTAGAGGTAGACACACACACCCATGTGTATGTGTGTGTGTGTGTGTGTTTGTACATATATATATACGACTAGGCTTGTATCGGTTTCCATCAACCCCAATCTGCACACAAGAATTTGGCCAACCCGAATCGGAACACAACTACCAAAGGTGAGACGCAGCAGGATCGTACTCGGAACTGTATGATACGGAAGTAATATTCTTACCACACAACAACACTTCGCTTCACACTAAGAAACGTTACACGTTACCAGAACTTTCGACTCGAGTTAAATATAAGAAAATACTCAAAATCATTGTCGATATGTACGATCCACGTATGTGCAGGCTGAACCGATTAATTTGTACTGGCATCGAGTTATATAATTTGTAATAATGAAGTCAAACAAAACTGTAATATTTTGAAATCATCTAAATAAAGTACGTTTCAGATCTGAATGATATTCTCTATTATATTGTACGTAAACTTGAAGTGTATGCATACAATAATTTCCAAATATCAATATTTGTTTTCACTTCATTATTCCAACACATATATATGTATTAATATCTCTGTCTATGTAATGGTTAAAGGAATTGACCAAACCATAACCTACATATTTAAGGCGGCAAGCTGGCAGAATCGTTAGCACGCTGGGCGAAATACTTCATAGTAATTCATATGCCGTACATACTGAGTTCACATTCCACCGAGGTCAACTTTGCTTTCATCCTCTCGGGGTCGATAAATTAAGTACCAGTTGAATACTAGGGTTGATCTAATCGTCTGCCCCCACCTCCACCAAAATTTGGGGCCTTGTGCCTAGCGTAGAAAAGAATATCCTACAGCTTTGTTTAGAATGATATTTGTCTTGTATTAAATTATGTGTAGCTGACATTTCGGTCTAACAATTTCTATACCAAACTGAAATTACTAGAATTCTGAAAGTTTCATATTTATGTGCTGGAAAAATATTCATTTGAAAGAAAACTAGACTGTCATTCACATGAAATATTTTTGAAATAAACAATGGCACTGGACACATTTTCTTTTCATTTTATTCTTTTGTTATCGACCGCTTAAACCAAAGAGCAGCAGATTCCAGGAGATGCCAAAAGTTCTGAATCTCCATCGAGATATACATTGCTTTAAATTAGAATATCAGCTGCATAGAAAATTTATTGTCCAAAATTACTGAAACCAATGTTTTAACAGAATTTTTTTTTGTATACATTTAAGAATTCATTTAACGTGTAGCGACACAAGTTTTCAAGATGGTCCAACATTTTAACAACCCCTTTTTCCCTCCCTCTCACATTTAATCTCTGTTTCTCACTCTCTCTCTCTCACCCTCACTTTCCCTCTCTTCCCCCTCTATATATATATATGTTTGTGTATATATGTACAGATATATATGTATATATATTTATAATTATAAACAAAACCGAGACAACAACTCACTTAATTGTTGATTGATAATGTTAGCAACCATGTGAATGTTATTATTTTTACTTTAATTTCAACAGAAAGAGGGCGGAGGTCTAATGAATTGAAGCAATCCATAAAACTTTCAAATATTCATAAACTTTCATTGTAGTGTGTCTTCCAGAAGCATTGCTAACATTTTAGATTAGGTTTTAAGTCTGTTATGCAAGTTTTGGGGTATTTTTTCCTTTTTTTTTTCTGATAAGTTTGGTCGATGTTTATCAGATATTAAATGGATATTTTTAATTCTCTCATTCTCATTGCCTAGATGTATACTGTCAGTAAAGATTTATTTCTAAAGGCAATACTCAGTATAAAATATTATTACAAAATTTTATAACATTTCATTCTTATTTCTCTTCAAGCTTTACAATTGCCATGAGAAATAAATTTAAGATTAGATAAACAAAATCAAAATACATTCTACTTAGTTTTCGAATAATGTTTTACAAATTCTAGAAATAAACATTAGATTGCTTTATTTTACGTATACGGTATTTTTTTAAAAATATTTTATTGACTTATAATTTATAAAGTTTCAGCTTGTGTAACGGAAATAAATTAAAAATGAGCTCTACATACATACATACATACATATATATATGTGTGTGTTTGTGTGTGTGCTAATGTTATGTGCATATATATATATTTAATATAAACACACGTAAAATGTTATGTATGCAGATATATATATATATATTATATATATATAATATATATATATATATATATATATATATATATATTATATTGTATTTCATTTGTTTTAAATTAATACTAAACTAATAAATCTCTGTAGTTTCATGCTAAAAGCTGTTGCTCCTTTTCACATTTAAATATATATGTATGTATATATATATATATATACATACTTAATAAAATTCCACACATACATTCTTATATATATATATAATATATATATATATATATATATATATAAGAATGTATGTGTGGAATTTTATTAAGTACTATATATATATATATATGAATGTATGTGTGGAATTTTATTAAGTTTTAATGTTATAGTCACAACAAGACAACGAACCCGAACATGCCTCTTCTACAAATACGTGTTCTGGGATTGGTAAGCATTTCGAATTTAGTTCTTATCAGACGCTGAAAATCTGTGTTGAAGTCAAACAGAATATAAAGTTTGTGCTAGAAGTGGATACGCAGAATGCGTAGGAAAAGAAACGGGAATATCCGAAAATTTGAGAAAGCAACAACAAATCAGAATTAAAAAAATTGTGGGGTGAAGAGAGAATAAGAATCCAAGACTCTCTAAGTAAATATTCTTTCTTCTCCTGTTTCTAGAAGAAATTCGTTTTGGTAAACTGCATTGATAACAATAAGCTTCATCTAAGCTAGAGGAAGAAAAATATATTTTCTGATTCCTTACCCAGTGAATCGAGAAAACGAAAAGTCTTCTAGAATTTATTATCGAAGAATCCAAGGATATTCGCGTAGGCAGATTGTGAAGGAACTGTGATGTTGCACCAAGTCACGCGGTTATCACTTCTCGGGCGGATGTATACTTTTGCTAATCGACTGTGATAATGAGTTAAGTTGGTGTATTTGTTTAGTCAAGGAGCCTCAAAACCCATCTCTCTCACTGTGTATGAGAGAGAGAGAGAGAGAGAGAGAGAGGCAGAGAGAAATAAAGAAGAAAGAAAGAAAGAAAGAAAGAACGAAAGGAATAGAAGAAAAGTAATGCGTGTACCTGCAATAGTGTGTTTGCGTGATAGGTATATGATGTTCTAAGCGCGCACATATGATGGTATGGTGTTTTCTGACTCACCTGTGTCATGCGCTATTTCTGTCTTTCCAGGCAATGAAATTTCCTATCTAAACAGTCTTCCCCAAGTCAAATACTCTTATCTTAAATATTATATTTCCGCGTTCAAAGCACTGTATATCCGTAAACTATTTCACCTTCGAAGTTTGTATTAATAATCTAACTTCTCGCTTAATTTACAAAACAAAACGAAACATTTCCCCCAACTAATATTTAGTCATACATACTATCCAATTCTATAACCTTGTATTAAAATAAGAAACGATCTCTTTTCTATATTATCTTTCGGTGAGGGCATTATTTTACATATATTTTTGTCCTTGTTCTTATTATTATCATCGAGCTGACAGAATCCTTATCATGCCGGGCGAAATGCTTAGCGGTATTTCATCTGCCGTTACGTTCTGAGTTCAAATTCCGCTAGGCCGACTTTGCCTTTCATCCTTTCGGGGTCGATAAATTAAGTACCAGTTACGCACTGGGGTCGATATAATTGATTTAATCCGCTGGTCTATCCTTGTTTGTCCTCTCTGTGTATATCCCCTTGTGGGTAGTAAAGCAATAGGTATTTCTTCAGTCCTTACGTTCTAAGTTCAAATTTCGTCGAGGTCGACTTTGCCTTTCACCCTCTCGGGGTCGATAAATTGAGTACCAGTTACGCACTGGGGTCGCTATAATCGATTTAATCCGTTTGTCTGTCCTTGTTTGTCCCCTCTGTGTTTAGCCCCTTGTGGGTAGTAAAGAAATAGGTATTTCTTAGTCCTCACGTTCTAAGCTTCGTCGAGGTCGATTTTGCCTTTCACTCCGTCGGGGACGATAAAATCAGTAATATTTCAGTACTTGGGTCGGTGTAATCGACTTTCCCTCTTCCCCGAAATTGCTTGCCTAGTGCTAAAATTTGCAAATTAGCATAATTGTTAGCAAGCCGGGAGAAATGCATAGCGGCATTTTGTCCGTCTTTACGTTCTGAGTTCAAATTCTTCCGAGGTCGACTTTGCCTTTCATCCTTTCGGTAGCGGAAACTTAAGCACCAGCGAAACACTGGGTGTCATGAAATAGGCTACCCTCTCCCCCAAAACTTCAGGCCTTGTGCCTTTAGTACAAAGGATCATCACCATCATCAAAATTATTATTATCATTATTATTATTATTATTATTGAATTAGAGAGCAGTGCATGCCATCAGAGTAACACTTGGGTAAAATATACGAAGCCCATTATACCCATCATGATTCCCCGTCTGATAAGGGTACACCAGGCACATGCATCACAACCATATGTGCGCCACATGGTGATCTCATATCAAGATAATCAGCACATGACCTTGCAGGTGGGGCCCAGTTAGAATTTTCTACTGGTCGAGTAACCCACCCCGCTCAAAACGTCCCTGAATAAGGGTTGTTTAAGGATGTTGAACGAAACACCCATGTTTCCAGGGGTGAATTATTCAAACCCCTAAGAATTCCTCTCAGCACATGGCTGCGATGCTCCCCCACTACTTCAGCTCGTGATCAGAGATGCACATATCGTCAGTCACTAAGAGACATGCTCAACTGGTGTTATTATTATTATTATTATTATTATTATTATTAATGTAGTGAGCTAGCAGAATCTTTAGTACTTCGAGCGAAATGCTTTCCTCCATCTTTATGTTCTGAATTCAAATTCTGGCGAGCTTGACTTTCCTTTTCATCCTTTCGGGGTCGATAAATGAAGTACCTATCCCCTCCCTCATATATCAGGCTTTGTTTCTATAGTAAAAATTATTATCATTATTGTCGTTTTATTATTATTATTATTATAACTAATTCTATCTCTGCTTTTATCGTCATATATCAATGTCCGTATGTATACAGAATAACTTCGATATTGATACAACAGAGTGGCAATTATGTTGTATCACAGACGTAACATATTTTTCTGAAACATTAATGTAAATAAAATTACAAAGTAAATATATATAGGTCAAGAAGCGACAAACTTATCGGAATTATTATAGAATTCATACAGAATAGATGAGAATAGATGTTCATGTTTGTCTAACATAAATAAAACTGTGTCGTGTGTTTATATTTGTTTGTGTGTGTGCGTGTGTGTGTATGCGTGTGTGCGTATATGTGTATGTCTTTGTATAAATATATGAATGCATGTATGTATGTAAGTAAGTATGTAAGTAAGTATGTATGTATGTATGTAAGTATGTATGTATGTATGTAAGTATGTATGTATGTATGTAAGTACGTATGTAAGTAAGTACGTATGTAAGTATGTATGTAAGTATGTATGTAAGTATGTATGTATGTATGTATGTATGTATGTATGTATGTAGATAGGTATGTATGTCTGAATGTCTGTCTCTTCTGTTTTAATCATTTAAATTCTTCTTCTGAGGGAGTTGGTTTTTAACAAAGATACAAAGCTTCATCTTTGCAAAGTAGATACTGAAGATAGTGTCATATTTTGAATATGAGAAAAGTTATGCAAGTTCTCTTCTGCTTACAGATTCTACATATATTGTACGAATCGGTTGATTTCTTCATCTGAAATACTAGGCTCTCCATAGTGACAGTTAGGCATTTATTTACTAAACCAAGTAATTATTATTGGTATAAATGAAAATTTGTAATCCAGATATAGAAGCTGGAGATTCCAAAGCAGCCATCCTTAGTTGTCTCTTTTCTTTTTAATTTTCAGAGAGATGTTTACATCAGCAGAACAGCTGACGGTACATACTTTTTCTTCTTTATCCCAAACAATAATATCCGTCTTGTTATACTTACACTTGATAGATGCTTTGATGGGAATATTCCACCAGTGTTCCTTTAGCAGTATTCCTTATGTATGTATGTAATTCGGCAGGAGGGCTTAAACGACATGCAAATGTACATGAAGCTCAGTTACAAATACTGCCGGCTATTACCGGTAAAGGTTTTTAGTTGCCAATTCTGTACAAGGCATTGTAGATCTTTAGCTGGGCTAAAACGTCACATTCGATCACAGCACCAATAACAGTTAAGCTTCGTGCAATGGCCATACTCTATAACGAGGGGGCAGCCATAATAACGTATGTATGTATGCATGCATTCATGTATGTGTGCAAAATTGAAGACATATTACCAATACCAGAATCAAAATAAAAGTTATAACGATGTAACAGAATGCACTGGAGAATTTAAAAAGAAAGGGAAATGGTAAAATGAAAGCAATGAAAAATATATCTCAATCTAACTCTAGCCATGTCATGCTATCATATTAACGATATATGAGAGTTAGCACATTGATTATACATGGTTATCTACTCTAATATTGCTTCTGCTGCTCATTGCGAAGTTTTCTTCGGCCGGTCAGCCGTTTGCAACAAAAGTAATCGTTCACTTTATAGGAAGCATGCCGTTGCTCGTGAATATACGTCACTGAGAAGGTCCAAACCGCAGCAATGCATCTTATGTTCTTGCTATACTGTTGCTGGGCCGTTATTCATATATATATATATATATATATATATATATATATATATATGGTTCTACTCTAGGCACAAGGTACGAAATTAGAGGGGTAGGGGACCAGACGATTAGATCGATCTCAGTACGCAACTGGTACTTAATGTATCGACTCCGAAAGGATGAAAGGCAAAGTCGAAATTGGAACTCAGAACGTTAAGACAGACTAAATACCTATTTCTTTACTACCCACAAGGGGATAAACACAGAGAGGACAAATAAGGACAGACAGACGGATTAAGTCGATTACATCGACCGCGGTGTGTAACTGGTACTTAATTTATCGACCCCGAAAGGATGAAAGGCAAAGTCGACCTCGGCGGAATTTGAACTTAGAACGTGTATGTATATATATATATATATATATATATATATATATATATATATAATAGATACATACATATATATGTATGTGTGTGTGAGTATTACTTATGATATATGACATACCTATTTATTTGTTTATGTGTATATAAACGTGTGTACGTAATTAATACTTTCCAGAAACTTTGGAACGTGAAATTAAGTATTAAACACTTATAGAAGGAACAGCAGTGAACAGATATTGTAATCTGAATATATCTAAATACTTAGGCAAGATATTGCATTTACAAACATATTCAATATTCTTACTCTTTAGAAAATTGAAGCTAAATACTAGATTCAGACAGAGATAGCACACTCTGATATCTCTAATATATCATTTACTATAAAACCATTTTCCTCTGAGACGAACAGGAAGGTCACATCTACGACATGTCTACGTAAATTGCAGCCCGCAAGTATAATCTCTAACATAGTTATTCATTCTGTCTTTTATATTGATATCAATCATCTCAGATGTCTACTCGATTTGACAAATTTTACTTAAGTCTAACCTAAACCATATATTTAATCAGAAATGTCGGTGGACTTTGATTCACTTCCTAATTAGCCGTATGAATAATGTGTTTGGTCAAAGATCTTAAGCGTTTATATGAGAAAGAAAAGCTAATGGAAAGAGCCATTTAATATTTTCGGAATTTCTCTCCACAATATTCAAAGAATCAATGTGGTAACCATATTTGTCAATGAAAATGTCGTCTCCATCATTTCAGAGAGGATTGATGTTTCTCAGCGTACATTTACAAATAAAATATGTTAGGAATATTAAAACATTTCTCTCACTTATTCCTTCTCTCTCCTCCTCTTCGCTGTCTTTCAGTTGGTGTCTTTTTCACTCTCAATATTTCTCGCTTCATGTGACTCCCGAAATGAACACACATGGACGCATATATGCAAGCTGATTGAAAAATATGCGCATAAATGCATATATCTTTATATTTATACAACTAGATTAGGTAAAAGAATGGCTAAATTTCTGAAAGTTTTGATTCTTATGCTTGTTCTGTCAGACTTAACCTGAAACTAAAATCACTAATCGTAATCATTTCGCTTTTTAAATTTTACTTAATTTATTCTTACTATCATTATTACTACTATAAAGGCGGTTAACTGGAGGAATTGTTACCATGCAGAATAAAGAGATTAGGAGAATTTCTTCCTATATTTTCGTTCAAAGTTCAAATTCCGCCGTGATAGATTTATAATCATGACTGATATAATTAATCTTCAATACCTCAAAAACTTGTAATTCTAATTTTCTGTCACTTCCTATGGTTTCAAAGCCCCACACTCGGCTAACATCCCAACGCACTCTTCTGCCTACACAATCGTGCTTACACTTATACTCATCTTGTTCTATTATATTGTACACACAGACAAAAGCGGATTAGTACTTTCGTCTCCTTTCCTGCAGATTCTAAATTTTCTAAATTTTGTTGGTCTTCGCCTTTATTAGATTCGTTCTAAAGGCTTGTTCCTGAGCGGCTATAATCAACGTTTTTGTCCTCGTTTCAAGGTCCCAAACGACAACTGTTTAGCAGTATTTCGTCTGTCACTACGATCTGAACTCACATTCCGCCGAGGTCGACTTTGCCTTTCATCCTTTCGAAGTCGATGGATTAAGCACCAGACAAGTACCGGGGTCGATGTAATCGATTGTCTCCCTCCCAACAAAAATCCAGGCCTTATACCTATAGCAGAGAGTACTATATTCTTCTTCTTCTTATTATTATTATTACTATTATTATTATTATTATTACACTTCTTACAGGTTGGGTGAAATTCTACTGCATCATTTGCTACACCGCCATGTTGCTGACATGTGTTTAGCGTTGATTTCATTTGTCTGTTTCTTCCTGCTTTTGTTTCTTCGAAAATACAATATCTTCCCGGTATTGTATTGCATCAACATGTATTTTATAGGCTTTGATTTCAGGTCGACTTTGCCTTTCATCCTTTCGGGGTCGATAAATTAAGTACCAGTTACGCACTAGGATCGATGTAATCGACTTAATCCCTTTGCCTGTCCTTGTTTGTCCTCTCTGTGTTTAGTCCCTTGTGGGTAATAAAGAAATAGGTTTCAGTCATCGCTTGTATTAATTTTAGTACTGAGTGCTGTGCGTATGATGGGGATTGCGTTCTTCTGTTGGTATCGGGCCCATATAGTACATGACGAGGGGTTTGTTCATTTTATGGGAAATTTTCTGTATGAGTTTGTCTGTTTCGGTTTGTCTCATTAGATATATCATTGGACGTTTGCAACTTCATTTTGTTTTCCTTATATCTTTATTATTTATCATCCATATCTTATATGCTTCTTTTATTAGTCTTGTGTGTTACATTGCAGAATGCATATATCAGTTCATTATAGTCGTCATCTGTTCATTTTTCTCTTTCAGTTATATTTTTCTTTTGAGCGGTCATTTTCGTTTAAGCAGTCACATTAAGAGGTGGGCCTGTCTTTACAGCGTTAACGTTTTGACAGAACACTGCTCCTGGACGCGTGACGAGGGTTCTTTCGTATTCGCGACTTACCGTGTTTCAGAGAGCGAAATTCACTGTTATTCCTTTCTTCTTTGTAACTTATTACTGAGCACAACTGTTCCCTTCCACAGTTTAAAATGAAGTTTGTTGCATTTTTATTAGGGTAATGTAAAAACCGTGCGCGGATTTGTTTCGCTTCGGGTATGGAAGCTTGTACATATTCGTGTGAGAATTGTATAAACATTATATTTGTCGATGTTTAAGCGAGAATCAGCATGTGCATGTCAGTAGAATTGGGAAATTGGAATGCATATGGGATTAGTTAAAATTACCGTTGTTGTTTCTGTTGTTGTGGTTGATATTGTTGCTGCTGCTACTGCTGTTGCTGCTGCTGTTACTGCTGTTGTTGGTTTTGGCCTTACGTCTCTAATATGTATTTATTTACATATGTAGAATTTCTCATTTCAGGAGATATTTTCTGTTATATGTGTTAGATCCACTGATTATGTAGATACAATCGTATTATTTCTAAATTCCTCGATATAACGAATCGATGAGATCACTGATGAAGAGATACCAAAATCGTTCTGGGTATATCAAAGGTGCCCTATTTAAAATTAACTTACATCTGTTCATGGAACCAGTTACATCTGGGAACACAGAATTACCTAGAACCCTGATTAGCATGAAACACACAGAATACTACTAACCACAGATTTGTTCCACCATCAACTACATTTCGTCTTTCATACAAACTATCGAATTTTCGTTCTCGACGCTTTCAAGATACCCGACTATCTATTATTGCAATTTATCTTACAAATGTTCGTATAATTTATTGTGCGAATATTCGTCTGTGAGATATCGAAAACGGAAAAGAGTTTAATTTAAAAGTAAGACTTGTCATTTCAAATTGAATTGTGATATATCTTAGCGTTATTATAATTATAGGAAGTCGATTGCTTCTAGACTTGATGCCAACTGAATTGTCATGTCTCTTTATCCTAAAATTTATTTGTGATTTTTGTTACAAAAGAACACAGTCGACTGTAAAGGAGAACGGATAGATTAAAAGGAAATAAAGAAGAAGGACAAGAACTACAGTTACAATACGAAAGAATAGGAAGGATAAGGACTAGAATAATTTGTAAAAAGACTGAGATATAAGATAGCAGAAAAAATTTGAGATAATAGGCCGGCAGGTGAAGTAAGACAAGAGACTAAAGATTCTGAAAAAAAATCAAGTCAAAACAAAAATAGGTGAAATGGTGTTGATAAAAATGATGATGTTCGTGATAAAGATAATAGAGATGTTGATAAAGTCAGTAGGGTTGAGGATGAGTGTGATTATTGTGGTTGAAGAAACGAATTTTTTTTTTTTAAATGCCTGATTAAAAAGTGAAAAATAATTAAGGAAAACTTGATGGAGAGAAGAAAAGGTGAGCAGAAGACGAAGGAAACAAAGGACAAAAAAAGGTGTAGAGACGGTAAAAATGGAAGAAGAACAGATGAGGAGGAGGAGAAGTAGGAAAAACAACCTCAACAAGAACAGAATGTGGATGAGTATGGCTAGATAATAAAGAAATAGAAGAATGGGGAGGTGGGGAGGAGGGGCGGTGATGAAAATGAGGACGTGGACATGGAAGAGGAGGGAGAAGCAAAGAAACTGAAAGTGAAATTGGCAGCAGCAGCAGCAGAAGAAAAAGAAGAAGGAAGAGGAGGAGAAGGAGGAGAAGAAGAAGAAGAGGAGAAAAAGTAGGAGAAGGAGAAGGAGAAGGAGAAAAAGAAGAAAGAGAAGAAAAAGAAGAAGAAGAAGGAGGAGAGGAGAAGAAGAAGAAGAAGAAGAAGAAGGAGGAGAAGAAGAATAAGAAGAAGAAGGAGGAGAAGGAGAAGAAGAAGAAGAAGAAGAAGAGAAGAAGAAGAACGAGGAGGAGAAGAAGTAGAAGGAGGGTTGATTTGTAAAACAATTGATAGGATCAGTAGTAATCGACATGTTAATAGTTAACCGAGAATTAAAGATATTTCAATGAGAGATATTATGGTAAAGATATCATCGTGATATAAACAGAGGGAGGTCTAAACAATGAAACTGAGTAATTTGTTGTTGTCAACGATAAAGACGTAACTAATGTTATACTACTTATCGTGCAAAGGCGTGATGTATTCTACACTGTGCACACGCACGCACACGCACAAACCTGCACACGCGTCAATAGTGCGGTTTTGGTGACACCTCTTTACTCTTTACTCGTTTACTTGTCTCAGTCATTTTCACTGCGGCCATGCTGGAGCACCGCCTTTAGTCGAGCCAATCGACATCCAAGACTTATTATTTTTAAACTTAGTACTCATTCTATCGGTGTCTATTGCTGAACCGCTAAGTTACGGGGACGTAAACACACCAGCATCGGTTGTCAAACGATGTGGGGGACATATATATATATATATTATATATATATATATATATATATATATATATATATATATATATATATATATATATATACTGGGCTTCTTTCAGGTTCTGTCTTCCAATCCACTCACAAGGCTTCGGTCGGCCCGAGGCTATAGTAGTTGACACTTGCCCCCGGTGTCACGCAGTAGGACTGAACCCGGAACCATGTGGTTCGTAAGCAAGCTACTTACCTCACAGCCACTCCCACGCCTATATATATATATATATATATGATGTGATGTTTAGCAACTATCCAGTCGGATAAGAGTACTCTGTAAACTGATACAATAGTCTATTTTTCCTGATCCAGTGATCTTGGGCAGTCGTCGTTTCTTGGGGCAGGTAAATCTAGGATTATTTGACTTGTATGCAGACAAAGTACTACGTCATGAAAATCCAGCGTAACTACCTAGTACACTGTCGTCAATAAACTACACATATACACACATTATATGTATTCATATATATACGTTTATCTAAGTGTTGTTGTTCGTATGTACATACATATATATTGGTGCTATAGTATGCATCGATGATATCTAAATTTATACGTTTGTGTAGTACTTGTAATATGTTAATGTGTACGCATGTGAGTATATATGTTTTTGTGTGTGTACGTGCGCGTGCGCGTGTGTGTGTAGGAGCGGCGAATGTGTTTATACTAAGATAATGCAGTATTTTTAAAGACTGTTCTGTAACTCGATCTAAATTAAGTTTATTATTATTTTGCGTCTGCTTCCGAGTTATATATATATTTTAATGATTTGTAAATATCCCAGTCACTAACAAAGCAAATAAATTATACATCATGTTTATTTTTCTATGCTTTTACCATAGCTTGATTGCACCAGAAATCATTATGCTAAAGTGGAAAAAATAAGAAAAGCTAAGTTTCAAGTGTCTTTCAGGATTCGTGAGTAAGAAAATATTGTTAATATATTTATTTGTATTTCATTTTAGTTGTATTATACAACTTTTACAGTTATTAATGTCTTTTTTTAAGGACTTGATATCTTTTAAAGAAGATTGTTCTGTTCTCGTCTAGATTATTTTGTATTTTATGATACACGTATTTCTCGTTAAAATGTTCATGCAGTAATGTTCGGGTGAGATTTGAAAAAAAAATGTTTCCAACATGAAGTATTTATCAGCATAGTAGTTATATCATCTTTAAGTGTTGTTTTATATAGTAACATAGCAAATATTCCTAAGCTGGGGGTTGTTTTCCATTGAACCCAATACAGATCTGAGCGAAAGAGCTATGCTCAATATATTTATTTACTCGATCTGCTTTAGTTTCCAGATATGAGATTCAACGCAACATTATTTAATCAGTTTTTCTAACCCCTAGTACATTATAAATAGCAATAAAATATCCCCCAATGATGCCTCAGTTAGCCAAGAGTAGTGTGCCTCCCACTCGGTGGGGTGGATAGTAATCTGTCAAGCCTTGCTACGGGCCCTTAACTCATGGGTGGAGTCGTTGCGACACCGATGTAAAATACAGCGTGTCTTGATGCATTTCTACACCCGGTGATAGCCATCATTTTCCAGTTCTCTCTACAGTCAGTTTCTTCCAGAATAAGATATGGAGACAGAGAGAAAGACAGAGTTCAGGAAAGGAAAGATACATCCCGGTAAAGGAGAGATAATTTATATATCATCCCGGGTATGATGAAAGGCACAGATGACATCAGAGCACAAAGAGTTGGAATGATTACCGATACTCTCTAAGGATTCAACCAAATGGCCGTCTTACAAGTAAGTTATGTTAGCAGTTATATCTGAAGTCATTCACTGACGATGTTCCATAATGCCTTACATTATATTTGCTACGAAACTGTGTTAAGTAGTTTAATTTGGGTACATATAGAATGCATGATACCAATTTTTTGTTCTTTTCTCTTGAGAGACTCTCTCAGGAATGGTTTACATCTGGTAGTTGTTTATCCAGCACTGATTTACACTCTACTAATTATAAATAAAAGCGGGATTTCCTTCTAATCACCTTTTACATATAATGCCCACGTCTTGTAAACAACTTGCACATGCAAGTGCTACCAGTCAAAAGATCCGTATACCGGAAGCCAACAAGTGTACGGGGTCATCAGAAGAGAATGCACGCCGTTTCGAGGCCTACTTCTGGACGGCATCAATGCGCACCGGCCCCCCTCACTGATATGAGGCCCCGCTTGCTAGATCAGCTGGTTATGAAGTTAAACTCAATATCCTTCTAGCCAACGCTCGTGGTCTCTTTTTAACCATTATCATCTATTGCTAGCTTACTAGCAATACTGGTGGCAAAAGGAAAAGAAATTACAGTTCGGTATGCTGTTGAACATAGATCTACATCAGCATGGCTAACTACAGTACAAACAACAACATACTTTCCTGGATATATTTCCTCAAAACCTGTGATTTGCATAGCATTCCGGTTTTCAAGTTCTACATATTTTAACATTCTTGTTCTTGTTTTCAATTGTGTTTATGACATTTTTTGTATACTTTGCCATTATACGTTATAAATTGTCTTGTTTCCTTATTTGTTAAATCATTCCAGAGCGTCATGTGATTTCAAAACCTCAGACTTCATATTTGGAGCCTTCATTTATTTGACGTTATGACAGGAGTTCAAATCATGTGTTTCTTTGCGATGCAGTCAATGCACAACTTAGACTAATGTTATATCTGATATGCAGATATTTTCTTTTCTTTTAAACATTGTCAGTAACTTCAATCCTTTAATACATTATGTAGAGTGATTTATTTATTATAACAGGTCATGAATATCAAGGCGATGTGGGAAATTCCTTTATAAATCAGGTCAAGAACTTCAAATAGATATGCTTTGAACATCAATATTCTTTCAAAACGTATTCTTCAGAATAATGATTTAGTCAGCATGGAAACTGAGGTCAAGGAAGAGTAAACATTTCTAGTACATCATTCTTAAGATGCTATTATTACAATTCTTATTCATGTTGAATAAGCGTGGGTGTATATATATATATATATACACATAACCTTGATAGGTTGATATATATATATATATGTAATCTTGATAGGTTGACACACATACATACATATATATATATTTATATATAGAGAGAGAGAGAAAAAGAAAGAGAGATGCATACGCACACACACACACACACACACACACACACACACATATATATATATATATGTATATATATATATATATATATATATATATATATGCAATCAATAAATGATGTAATATCGTCATTAGAGTTTATAAAATCCAAGGAACCAGTGGTATCATCGCTGATATATTGGGAGAAAGAGCTTAACATATACGGATAAGCAGTTTAATTTACATTTTATATTCATATAAGAAAATGGAGTGTTAACTACGGATGCTTATTTCATTTGTATCATGTTAAACACAATAAAATATAGCAAACAAGTGAATACAAATTTGAAAGGAACATATAATTATAAAATAGCACTGTTTCCCTAACGACTAGATTGAAACATGTGTAGGCCTTTTAATGGTTATTTTATAATTATATGTTTCTTTAAATTTTATTCGTATTCACTTATTTGCAATATTTTATTGCGCCTAACATGATACAAATAAAATAATCATGCATGATTAACTCTCCGTTTTCTTACACTTATATATATATATATATATATATATATATATATACTCTTTTAATCTTTTACTTGTTTCAGTCAGGTGACTGTGGCCATGCTGGAGCACCGCCTTTAGTCGAGCAAATCGACCCCGGAACTTATTCTTTGTAAGCCCAGTACTTATTCTATCGGTCTCTTTTGCTGAACCGCTAGGTGACGGGGGACATAAACACACCAGCATCGGTTGTCAAGTGATGCTAGGGGGACAAACAGACACACAAACATGCACACACACACATATATATATATATATATATACATATATACGACGAGCTTCTTTCAGTTTCCGTCTACCAAATCCACTCACAAGGCTTTGGTTGGCCCGAGGCTATAGTAGAAGACACTTGCCCAAGATGCCACGCAGTGGGACTGAACTCGGAACCATATGGCTGGTAAAGAAGCTGCTTACCACACAGCCACTCTAATTTATTCTGACTAATATTTCGTAAAACAGCGGCGAGACCATACATCGACTGACACACACGTAGTAACATATGGGGACCCACGCGTAACACACGCAGCATGCGCACTAACATACACACACATACGCGCACCGAAGTTTTTGATGACCGCCATCTGTCTGAGTGATACGTTTTCTGATCCTATCTTTGTAAATAACGTTCCTTTTAACATTTTTCTGTATGCCTGCTTCTTTGTCTGTCTGTCTGTCTGTCTGTCTGTCTGTCTGTCTCTCTCCCTCTCTCTCTCTCTATATATATATATATATATATATACTCTTTTACTTGTTTCAGTCATTTGACTGCGGCCATGCTGGAGCACCGCCTTCAGTCGAGCAAATCGACCCCGGGACCTATTCTTTGTAAGCCCAATACTTATTATACCGGTCTCTTTTGCCGAGCCGCTAGATGACAGAGACGTAAACACACCAGCATCAGTTGTCAAGCAATGCTAGAGGGACAAACACAGACATACAAACACACACACATACATACACATACCTATATACGACAGGCTTCTTACAGTTTCCGTCTACCCGAGGCTATAGCAGAAGACACTTGCCCAAGATGCCACGCAGTGGAACTGAACCTGAAACCATGTGGTTGGTTAGCAAGCTACTTAGCCACTCCTGCGCCTATATATATATATATATATATATATATATATATGTTTCTTTGGACTTATTTACCTCTCACTCTATCCATTCCTTTACCTATCTATGTTTATATCTACCTACGTACTTCTCTATCTTTATTTCTTTCTCTCTGTGTCTGTCTATCTATGTCTGCATTTCTATATTTCCAACTCGTTTCGTTTCTTTCAAATAGAACACTGAACTCCAAAATCATAGACATTATTTTCTACCTTTTTCATTTCTTATTGTTAAAAACTAACGCATTTATCAAAGAACTGTTTTTACTATAACAATGCTGTATTGATTGCATATGTGTGTGTGTACGTGCGTGTTGTTTGGTGTATGTACTTGTGCGTGTTTTTGTGATTGTGTGTGCATTCACTAAATACCATCGACACAATTATGTAGGTTTGCCTCGACAATAATCATCTTGTCCCCGCGCACACATAAAAACTAACAACGTAGAGAAAGCCTACACAGAAACGTTACAATGCAATATTTGATATCCCGACAACTTATCGACTCGGTCATTTTAATTCTGTATCATCTCCCAATTTAAAACAAACATTCCATAGCGCCTTAGGAAATGCAAGAGAATTGCCATTGATACAGTTCTTGTTATTGATAATGATTGTAGTCGATGTTCTTATTTTGCTTTTCTTTCGGAAGCACTATCTGATATATTTTTTTAACGTGTAAATTGATAGATAGTGAAAAGAGAAGAAAAATAGAAAAGGAGAGAGCTATATAATTAATGAATTCTGAAAGATAGATGAATAAAAAAAACAACAAAAACTAAAGGAATAATAACTCAAAACGTATAAATTTTTGGTTAAATGCAAAACTATATATGTATCTATGTATGTATGTATGTGTGTCTATATTTATATATATATATGTATGTGTATATGTCTCTGTATATTTGTGTGGCTGTATATGTGTGTATATTTCTATTCTTTTGTACATGTATGTATATGTATGTGTATATATATGTATGTGTATGTATGTAGAAAATATAAAATAAACGACAATGATTGCTTCGAGAAGAGGAATTGTGTTGTGAATTTCAGTAATTATAGGAAATGTCTAAGTGTCTGTTGAAATTCGCCCCGAGATATTAAATTTGGGCAAGATTTGTGTTCAAGTCACGGTCAAAACTGTGTGAAGATCGTTGTACTGCCAGAATTATTTAGTTATAATTATTTATCTTCTCAGATAACAACATATTCCTATCACGTTTCGAATGCTTCTTCCTTCTGCTATGTTAACTCCATTCTTCTGATTATTCTTATCATTCACTACAATAACAGAGAAGAGCAACAGTGGAGAAAAATATTAATATTCGAGAAACATGCTGAATCTGCGATCGGGTTTCGATTGCTGTTTAGAGCTGATTGCTAGTTTAAAAAAAGTTAGTGAGCTTCACAAGTGAAATCAGGTGACAACTGGTCTTGATAAACGTGGGATTATCCAACTTCAGAAGAAGAAAAGGACTGTACAAAATTAGAATTTTAATTAGTCTAATCTGGAATTGGATATGATTAATGACTGCAGCACCCTGTTGATAATATTAATGACCTTGCAGAAAATATAAACTAGAAGATATCTTGGTTTTCCTTGCACTAAAAATTAATTCTTTCCAATTTTAGGCATAAGACCTGCAATTTTGAAGGGAGGGGGAAATCGATTACATCGGCCCTCAGACCTCTAATTTTATTGACTTTGAAATGAGGGAATCAAAGTCATCTCTTGCTAAATTTGAACTCTGATTGGAATCGACTGGAAGAAATGCTGCTAAGAATTTTGCCCGACGTTCTTATTGTTCTAATAGTGCATGGTGGGCTTGCTAGACTATTGATTAATCTTTTCTCATACAGGTACATGGCCTAAAATTTATAGGGTAGGTGAATTTAAGACAGTCAGCTTGCCATTAAGCATAGTCTCCTGTGTTCTAATGATTCCGCCAGCTAACCACATTATTGTATTACTAAATAGTCCTTTCTACTAAAGGTACAAAACCTGAAATTATAAGGAAGTCGATTACATCGACCCCAGTGTTCAACTGGTACTTATTTCGGCTCCGAATGGATAAAAGGCAATGTCGATCTCGGCGGAATTTCATCTCAGAACATGAAGACAGACGAAATACCGCTAACGGTTCTACCAGCATGTCACCTTCTTGTACTTCTAATAGTCCTTTCTACTAAAGGCACAAGGCCTTAAATATGGTGGGAGGGGTTTAGTCGATTACATTGACCCCAGAACTAGAAGATAGACGAACTACCTTTCGTTGAGTATTTCGTTCAGCATGCTAAAGATTCTGCAGTTTGTAATCTAGTAATGCTAAATAATTATTTCTATTATAGGCACAAGACCTCAAATTTGTGGGAGGGGGATAGTCGATTACATCGATCCCAGTACTCAACTGATATTTAATTTATCGACCCTGAAAGTATGAAAAGTAAAGTCGACTCCGGCGCAATTTGAACTTAGAACGTAGCGACGGGCGAAATACCGCTGCGTGCCTTTGTAATATTGAATAATATTTTCAAATTTTGCCTCAATGGAAGCAATTTTGGGGGAGGGGTGTGAGTCTATTGGATCGGTTCCAGTACGTATCTGCTACTTAATTTCTCGGCCCCGAAGGGATAAAAGAAAAAAGTCTACCACGGTGGAATTTGAAGTCAGAACCTGGCGACGGGCGAAATACTGCTAAGCATTTCGTCCAGCGTGCTTACGATTGTAATACTAAATAATGACAAGCATTTAACTACGGATTGGTAAAACAAGTTTGTGTGAAGGACAAAAGACATTGTGGTATTTATTGCCTACCCATTACTTCCTAAGTTCAGATCCTACTGAAGCGAACTTTCGCTCTACTACGGTTCAGAAAATAACTTCGAAGCTCTAGAATTGATTTAATCGGTTAACCGCACTTCTCCAAATCTCTGGTTCTGTGCCTATGGGGCAAACGATTCTTCGGCCAATAAACTATTATCAGCCAATAAACCATTATAACTCAATGGCAGAGTTATATAATTTAGAATATCGCACGTGTTCTAGATCGATATTATTTAACTATTTTAGAAGTAAATAACACAATAACGGCAATATTGGTGTTGATGTAATAATCTGCAATTTTAGTTTGTGAAATACATATGTTTCTTTCTCCATGCAAATGAAATAATGAATTGAGAAAACTTATGTTAAAATAATATGAATAATAGCAACATATGGGTCGACGGAGGTCAGGTGGTGTTGTGATTCGATTTTGGTACAGCGGGAACAGTTAGTTGGAAAATATCCCATGGTGAACAGGTTGTTGGAGGAGATATAAGAAAGGGTGTTATGTCCAGGTATATAGTTGTATATGTGGGTGTGTAGACACGCTCATATGGTATGTAAACGAGTAAGCATATAAATGCAAAGCAGCTGTCCGACGAACGGGGACGTGAAACTCTGAGAAATAGTTGTGTGAAGTTTTTGTAGTTTTAACAAAAAAAAAAAGTACCTATATACAGATAGACGATACAAAGGCGAACAGGAACAACAACAATTAGAGGTACAGAGAAAAAGGACTTCGTTCGTCACTCTGTATATATATATACAGAGAGAGAGAGAGAGAGAGAGAGAGAGACAGAGAGAGAGAAAAAGATAGATAGATAGATAGATAGATAGATAGATACAGACACACACATATATGTACATGCATATACATATAAGCTTATGTGTGTGTATATACAATTGCAAATATCTATATGCATATATATGTATGTTTGTATGTACATACGTGCGTATGCATGTATGTATGTATGTATGTATCCAGTAGGTAATTTATACATCAAATCTTTTGAAACAGAAATTCATAGAATTTCAATAGCTCGATGCTTGAAGGCATTTAAATGATGAATCCTAATTTTGCACAAAAAAGAAAGAAATGTGCTGAAGATGGAGCAGCAAATTTAATCGATCAATGTAATTTCACTTGGTACTGTGATATAGATCCTGCAGTGATGAAAGGCAAAACAAGAGACAGGCAAGATTTTAACTCAGAAGATGAAAGGACCTAAATAAATACTGGAAGATGTATCGTCTAGCGTTTCTGGAATTTCACTGCTTTTGTGGAACATTCGCAACTATAAAAAGAAAGCTTCGCAGAGTTTGCGAGTTTGCGCATTTCCTATGAAAGACGTTTGATATGTTTTTTTTAATGTGTGGTATCCGTGTACGTCATATTTGTGCATGATTGTACATATATAAATGTATATACACACGTTTTTGTGTGTGTGTATGTATGTGTATATATATATATATATATATATTATATATATACACGTGTTTGTGTGTGTGTGTATGTATATATGTATATATATATATATATATATATATATATTCACACACATTCACAGAATCACAGCCACACTCATACACGCACACGTACACACACACACACAGCCACTCACACGTGCACTGTCATGTGTGTGTGTGTGTGTGTGTGTGTCTGTGGGAATGTTTGTGTATGTGGTGTCTGTTTCGAGACAATTACAGTACGCATTTCTGTGCTTGCAAAGGAATTGGTAGCCGCAGAACATTTGGTGATGAATTCGAAGGTTTAGACAAAGCCGACGACGACAATGGCGAGAAGGAAAAAGATGAGCATGATGACGACGATGACAATGATGATGAAGATGACGATGAGGAAATACAGGATCACGGTGGTAGTGGTGATGATGACGATGAATATGTTGGTGATGATGCTGCTACTGTTGATTTTGATATCGTACAGGGTCTAATCTCAGTCAACGTCTATTCACCATCGTGGTGCCCCTTCGTATGTCAGTGGCCGGACCACAATGACCAGCATTAGCAGCACAGAGTATTCTATATTGTATTTTAACAACTTATCTATAATATCACATTTTCGAGGAGATATCTTTTCAAAGGCCATTACATGCCACATTGTGTCACTACTGAAACACTTGTCAATGGTTCTTCTCAGTTTTATGATAGCAGGGTTGGAGCAAAAAAAAAAAAGAAAAGAAATTCACCCTGTTTTATTTTATTTTATTTTATTGACACTTCAAGTTACACCCTCTATATTCCTTCCATCACATCGGGTTCAATGAAATAGGAACTATTGAAACACTGAGAGCGGTGTGGTCGGCTGTTGTCATTGTGGCTAAGATAATATCCTATATTTTATATGTATTGATAATTACATTTTTTTTTATAATATAAGGAAAACTGCATTTTATTAAATATATGTTTAGGCCGAGAGTAGAAAATATGTAAAAATGTATATTATAGGAATAGATTTCTACTGGTGAAGGAGGAAATTATGAAAGAATCGAATATTTCAATATTATATTGTTCTGAAAATTACATCTTATGTATCTCATCTTCCAGAATATCTTTATGACTGGATTGCGATTTTTCCTAATGATGTGTTATGCTAATTATTCTTAGAGCAATACCTACATACGAACAGAGATGTCTAATTATGTACAACGTAACATAAGACAGATGTCATTCGCATGAGCGCGTGTCTGTTCATGTGGTATAATTTAAAGTAAATTGTAAGCTACGAATAGAAGGATCTCATTTGAAACCGTTCTTGTAAGACAGAGCTGATGTAAATGGCTGTTGCCTTGTAGTTAGTTCATTAATCAACAATATTGCGCTTGGCAATAGTGAATCGACTGGAAGAGAATCGAGCCGACATACAAATACAGAAGCAAAAGCAAAGAAAAAGATGAATTAAATTGCATGGGCCCTCAACTTAAAACAACGACAGCAATAATACTGCCAGCACTTAACTGAAATATCGGAGTGTTTAAATGAAACATTCTTCCAATATTTCTGACTCAGTAATTTGAAATATAGACAACTTACTGAGTCAGAAATATTTTCATCTGCAGAACATTTCTTCTGTCAATAACAAAATTTAAATTGAATACGTAAGAATCTATTTAGTAAGGATATATGTAGCCTGAAATCCTTAATTTGTCATTTTCTTTCGGTATAACTTAAACAATGGTTCGTTATTGGCAATACTCTTAGCTTAGGGGGAAAATTATATAAATTGTCCGCTTACATTTTATTTTACGCATACCATGGGGGTCTTCAAGTTTATAAATTACTTTATTTGCACATGTCAAAAATGTTTCATCCCTGAAATATACGTCTGCATTTAATCAGCGAGTGTACTTTTAAAAGTTCTTATTGTGGTTGTGCATTGTCATTCGATATGCTAGAAATAGCAGCAAAATTCCGCTCAAACTATACACTACTGTCTTTAAACATACCAAACTGGATATAAGTAAGAGGGAAGCAGAGGCTAGAGAGGAATGGGATAGATATGGCTGGAATAAATTTCATCAGGGTTCTCACAAATAAGGCTGCTTTGCAGTAGTCGTTACGATTCATTACGATCTGAGTCGTATCCCGCTGAGGTCATCTTTTCATGGGTTGATAAAACAAATAACCGAGCACTATGAATATGTGTATGTGAGAGAGAGACAGAGAGAGAGAGAGTGTATGTACGTACGTGTGTGTTATACATGAATGTATATATATGGGTGTGTTTATATATATATATATATATATGGGTGTGTTTATACATATATGTGTGAGTGGGGGTGCGTGTACATATACACGATGGACTTCTTTCAGTTTCCGTCCATGAAATCCACTCACAAGGGTTCGGTTGGCCCCGAAGCTACAGTAGAAGACATTTGCCCAAGTTAACCAACCATGTGGTTCGGAAGCTAGCTTCTTACCACTCAGCCACGCCTGCGCCTATATATATATACAGATACACTCACACAAACATTCCAATTAACACACAAATACTTGATGGGAGTCCACAGAGTTTTCGTCTGTCTAATTCGATCTCAATTTATTAGTCGGCTCGAGGTTTTAACACACTTTTGCAAGGTACCGCTAGATGGGACTGAAACCGAAATCTTGCGGATAAAATGCTAGCTTGTCAACTAGATAACCATGTCTGCATCTGTTGTTAATCACACAGTCATTCCAGCGCCTGTAATAGTTTGTATAAAGGATTAAATGATTTAAATGATACAAAACTAAAATTGTTATTATCCACAAAATAATCTCTGAGACAAAATGAAAGCGCGTCAACGTTAAATTTAGAATAAGCATTATTACTAAGTAATACCACTACATTACGATGTCGACGACGACGATGACGACTACAACGATGACGATGATGAGGATATTGAGGATGATGGTGACGATGATGATGATGAACATCAGAAGAATAATGACGTCACACAATAACATGATTATACGCCAGCATTGAATTGGCATTCAATTTCAGATTATGATCTAGGAATAAATAATGCCTGATTAAAAACAGCATATATATATATATATACATTTATATATGTTTATACATATATGCTTACATACATCCATACATATATATATACATATATATAAATATATATACATTTATATAGTGTTATACATACAATAGCTTATACATCCATACATATA
>NC_043015.1:6876165-6897494 GCF_006345805.1 Octopus sinensis
CATTCAGAATTTATCTGGGAAAGAATACAACAATCTTTGTTCGGTCTTTTGTCTCTTGATTCCCGTAAAATATTCCATCGAGGATATATTTGGGTGCGGAATACTCAGTTCTTTATTTGGTACTTCATTAAGCATGTAGTTCAATTGGCTGGACAAGTGAATGCTCCTCGCCGAAAGCGACGGTGTCTGAGCAAGTGCTTTTAACAACATCTAAACTAACATATATGTGTTGAATAACATTTCAATTCCAAAATGTTTTTGCTGAATAGGCAAATATTTATGTAATATGAACGTATTTAGCGTGTATATAATGTATTCCCGTTAATCTTATTCAAATAAAATTATATACAACATGCACATACATACACAAACTACACGCAAAGAAACGTACACATATACGCAGGCTTGTGTACAAGTGTTAGAATGAGTTGCTCCTGTTTGTGCGCTTGCGTTGTATTCACTATTTTCCTCAACACATCATAATGCTACAAAGCTTACATAACAACTATACGTTTCAAATGTTTACTTGACAAATTTCTATTTGAATCATTTATATAAGAATTCAGCACACATCAGGAAGCAGTTTCGCAAAAGTGTATTCAGTCATTGCTTGTGTACTTTTTCCGTTCAGCATGTATATAACTACTTTATCAGTATTTACAATTTGCAAGTAAGTGTGTCACAGATATAAGAAGTAACAGGGGAAATAATATTAAATAAATTAATTCAGCAAATTGGAAAATATATATGTTGTAATAGTGTCGATAAAAAGAGACAAAAATATATATATATACCGTTTTTTAATTATTTATGCGCCCTTTTCAAGCCTAGCCAAGCTCATGGGCCCGGTTTCCCGGTTTCTATGGCGTATGTGTCCACCAGCTGGACGGGACGCCAGTCCATCGCAGCATTACTCAAGAAACAGGAAGAAAGAGTGAGAGAAATTTGGGGCGAAAGAGTACAACAGGGGTCGCCACCACCTCCTGTCGGAGCATCGTGGAGCTTTGAGTGTTTTCACTCAATAAACACACATATATATACCGTACCAGCATTTAATGCGCTTTGAAAATAAATGTGTTGCTATCGTTGTTTAGTCCCGAATTCATTTTATTCTAAATGAGAAGTTATGTGACCAATCGCATTATAAGTATTGCAATTAGATTTATTCCTTTGTTTCTCAGGTATGGCTGAATGGCTAGGAAATTCGCTTTCAGTTCCACCGCATGACACCCTGGATAGAAGACTTCTACTATAGCCCCAATCTAATCAGTCGCTCAAATAAATTAAATATAAATATACAAGATGGGGATACACGTTGTAACAAGCGCAACTTTCGGAAGTTCTAATGGAAGATTCTGTGTCTCAAGTGCTATATTTTACTAGCGGAGTTTCTCGAAATTAATGTTCCTCGAAAAATATTGATTAATATACTAATCTTATGCAAATGTTTTTGTGAGCAATTTTTCGTGCTTTATTCTATATTCAATATTTATTATATACGCTCAGTATGTTATAAACTAGCAGTATCGCCCGGGGGCGTTGCTCGGGTTTGTAAGGGAAATAACTATAAAGCATTTTTAGAGAGTTATAGCCAAAAAATAGCAAAAAAATGGAAAAAAAATTATGGTAAATATTTTTTTGAGAGTTAAAAAGGTCGAGTTGCGTCCCCTAGACAGTCTGTGGTTTTTGTTTCTGATTCTCGACCCCATGTCGAATTTATCGATTTTCTTCAGAACTGGGGGAACTTTTCAAAATTTTCGCTGCGTTAGTTTTGAATTATGACATTGGGCTATGTGTGTGTCAAGTTTCATCAGAATCGGTTGAAAACCGTGGTCAGGGTGAGGGTACAACCTAACAGACACACAGACACGCAGAGAGACAAACTGCCGTTTATATATAGAGAGATATGATATCTGTTGCTAATGAGGGAATTTTACAGAAGAAAAAGCTGTAATTAGGATAATGTAAAAAGTGATTTAGTTTAAACAAAATCACTGGTGTTTTGTGGTTTATCATTACTGCAACTTTCAAAACCTGTTTTGATTCATTTATTCTCTAGAGTTCTTGGTTCTTGAGAAATGGAATGTATGTCAAAGTTTTCGCAAAAGTAAAATGGTTGAGAGTCGTTGTCCCATTTTGTCTATGACTATATTATCCGATGCATGCTTAGTTTATTTATATTGTCTCATTATTTTTGTTAAGACGCTGTGGCATATGTGATACGAAGTAAATTTGGTTGTTAAAAAAATGTGTAGCCTTCGCTACTGGTACGTGAATATATGAACGGTAATTCAATTAAATATGTTGAAGTAGAGTTTAAGAACTATAAAAGATATCCACCGAATTTAAGAGCTCAGTTATTAATGTATGCTTAACCTCCATTATTGCAAATCAGATGTCATAAATGGAATGGATTTGCCTACTTCGAAATTGGCTAAAACGAATCTTCAAAGCAACAAATTAATAGGTGTAAAAGCGAATATTTCATAGATGTTTCCCAATTTCATAATTAATCCTAGATTACATGGAACTTGCATACTACCATATATGTCTTAGGGATTTTGTGTTCCAATCTCATTCGTTGTACACTAAATCCTGCGGTGCTGTTCTTCTTCATTAGCAGATTCGATAAATTGTGTTGGTAATGTAATTTTGAGCACGAATTACGTTAATTTATTAGAGAACAGGGAATTATTTTTCACACACAAATAAATTTCCAGTTCTCATCAGAGTTCATAGAAAGTATAATAATATGACAGCTTCATCCTGTGAAAACGGGTAGAGACGTCTAAAATTACTTCCTGATATACTGAGTAACATTAGAGGTCACTCTTAGAAAGTAATATCAACCTGCGTTATGGAGTTCAGTTGTTTTGAGATTGACCGTATGAAATTTGTTTGGTTAATGCCATTCCTATGTTCCCTGAAAAGGCTGCGTATATTTCATACAACTAACGATACAATGTTTGAGATAATATAGAAAACAATGTTTAACTCTAATGAAACCTTATCTGATGCTAAAGATACACTAATTCATTGCTAACGGAATAATCTTTGCCGTTGAAAATAAGGTTTTTTTATATTTTATATTTACATACTATATTTGCATTCACTTGGAGGAGATAAACATTTCGCTTTATGGTAACACTCTTCTGGAGAAGGCAAAGAATTGATAATAAAGTGCTGCTTGCTAGAATATTTACGGAAAAGAAGATCCAAGATACAAGTACTGTACAATATATTGTGCCCACTGCAAAGATAGGTGTCTACGAGATCATCATCATCATTGTTCGACCGTGGTCGAGACAATGGAATTAATCATGCTACGCCAGACTTCACGGTCCATCTTAGCATTACGGAGGTCCTGTTGCTGGATGCCTGTATCCCTGGAGATTACATCATGGTAGGAGAGTGTGCGCCCTCTTGTATCGCGAGCAGATGGCTTCCAGAGGAGAAGAGTAGAAATTACCTCGTTTTCAGCTCTACAACAATGTCCGGCAAACTGGACTCTCCTACCTTTCACAAGAGATGATACAGGTGGTATTTTCCCATATATTTGCATTTTGGTTGGATGAGGCTTCCACGAGAGATTTTGAGCTCTCATAAGGAGGCGAGTGTAGGTTCCATCCAACCGCCTCTCAATCTTCTTTGATAACGTCCAGGTTTCTGAGTCTACGAGTTTCTTCAAGCATAAGAAAGATTTTTCTCTTATCTAAGGTATCCCCTTAATGAAAGACCTTCGACAGCTAGTATAATAACTTTGTACGTACTTTTACATTTTATTTGAAACTATGTATATACTGTATATCATTTTTCACAACTTGATCAGATACACGCACCATTTCACCCTTTAATTTTTCATATTCTTTTTCCCTAAAAGCCTCCTGAATATTCCCTAAAAAATGTTCCCTAAAAGCCACCTGATTGGCCGGTTCTCTATATGGTTAGAATAACAAAAGTTGTGTTGTAAGTGCAAAATCCAAAGAAAACAATTCTTAAATCGGACAATATTTTTTGATAAAACTGCCGGATGAATTCTGGGATGTGTTTCTCTCCCTTTTGCCTCTTGCTCTCTCTCCCTCTCTCATCTGTTCCCCATCTCTATCTATCTATCTATCTATCTATCTGTCTATCTATCTGTCTATCTATCTATGTATCTATCTATCCTTCTCACACACGCATACACACACAAGCCAACGCACTAACACTTCACGGTAAGTTTTCCATTTTCTCTTTGACCTAACCATTCATAATCGACCGACAACTCTATATTGCGCCGTGAAGAAATCATGGAAGAAATATCAACACACACGCACAAACTCTCTCTCTCTTTCTCTATCTCTCTCATTCATGAAATGAAAGCTGATTGAGTAAAGGTCCAGAAGTCTGATCTCGTCTTACTAAAAACAAATAAAAACAAATCTAGAAAAGAAATAGTGGAAAGGAACGTGCCGATAAATTCCCCGAACATCACTCCACTTAGACTAAAAGACATTATTTTTGATGGCAATATTATTCATGCTTATTATCATATATTTGTTATTACCGTTCTTATCATTATTGCCATCGTCATGGTTGTCGTCGTAGTACGACTAATAGTTTTTCTTGTTCTTCCCATAAATACTGTCTCTCTGTTGCTACTATTGTTAATTGTTAATGGAATGTTATCATTCAATATTTCTCTGCTCTTAGTTCGTTCTTTTTTAGCATCCATTGTTTCGTTTCACATTTACATATTTTCCATTGTCATTTTACTTCAATATACATGTATACATACATACATACACAAACACGCGCGCACACACACACACACACACACAGACACACATATATATATGTGTGTGTGTGTGTGTGTGTATATATATATATATATACGTATATATGTATAAATACATACATATATAGATATGTGCATATATGTATAGATATATAATCATATAGACATATATATATATATATATATATATAATATATATATATATATGTATATATATATATATATATAATATATATATATATATATATATATATATATATATATACATATATACGTTTATATAGATACTTATATTTACATATGTATAAAAGTATAGCTATATATGAATGTAGATATTTCTGCATATATATATATATACATACATATATGCGTGTATGTATGTATATGTGAATACATCTGTATCTGCATCTCTCTCTCTCTCTATTTATATATATATATATTATATATATATATATATATATATATATGTATATATATATTGATTATTGGAGGCCGAGTTCCACACTTCTGCGCTATTGTTGTTTATCACAAACATTATTTATCTACAATTTTTTTTTTTTTTAGCTCTGCAATTTTTAATACCCATAATGATTTTGTTCTTACAGGGATGAAAGTTATCTCGTATGTAAGTAATTCAGTTTGGCAATTCGCTGTGGTGGGGATTCGCTTGCGAATACAAATATAACAACTGAATCTTCCTTACATTAATGTAGTTTAAAATGGTTGTATTCTTGAAATATTCGCCGGATAATCTCAGCCTCGATATTCAAGATACAGCTATGCATTATTATTATAATCATTGTTTACATAATTGTTATCACTATTCGTCTTATTATTATTATTATTATCATTATTATTATTATAGTTGTTTTGTTGTTATTGCCTTTTTGATCTTGATGGTGTGTATATAATTATCTCTATGTTTCTTTTGTTTTGTTATTACTATTATTACTATTGTTGGCGATTTTAGGGTCGTTTACACACATTTTGTTTGTTTCAATTTATCATGATTTCTTCATTTTCTTCTTCTCTCCTCCTCCTCCTCCTTCATCTCCTTTTCTTCTTCACTTTTGATCATCACCATCATCATTATGATCATTATTATTAGTAGTAGTAGTAGTAGTAATAGCAGCAGCAGTATTAGTAGTAGTAGTAGTAGTAGTAGTAGTAGTGGTGGTGGTGGTGGTGGTAGTAGTAGTAGTAGTAGTAGTAGTAGTAGTAGCAGCAGCAGCAGCAGCAGCAGCAGCAGTAGTAGGTTGGTACGTACGCACTGACTTGAACACATTTTTTTGTCATCGATTTTACAGATTTTAATATATTACCAAATGAAACTTCATGGAATTTCTTAGACATAAACATGAACATCTGTGTATGTAGACTTCAAAAGAAATGAAAAAGTCTTATTGTCTGTTTTTTTGTTGCCTACACTCATCCACAATTGGCTATGCAGTGGGGTCACATGAATCTAAAACAAGGTATTGAAGGTTAAGGTAATTCACAGGTGTTTAAAAAACAGAAAGTCAGTAAAAACTTTATCTTCATATATTAAAAAATTATTTTTGCTCTTTTCTTTTAAAAATTACCCTAATGCGGAGAATTCTAGCGACGTGTTTACTAACTACCACAAATCTCATATTCCCAATGTTACGAAAAGAAAATATTTTATGTCAGCATTGCACGTAAAGGAAAGTTTATCCTTTGCAAATTATGTCGTGGGTGGAACTTAAACACATACAACGCAGCTGAAAGAGCAACTGTTATGCGACACAAACGTAAGTGCGTTTTACCTGATGTCATCACAAACTTATAAGAAAATTATATATTTGTGATTTGCAAAATTACAGGATCTAAACATATGCTCACGAAAGATCAGTCGGAGACAACCTTTGCCTACGTACAATTATACTGTCTATAAGACTGATCAGATTGATTTTCCTGAATTCCTATTACATTTATGTACCTTTTAAGTGTACAGAAGACTGGAGACAGAACAAATATAGAAGTTAAACTCGTACGAATGATAAGTGAAATATCATAATACTCTTCGGATACTAAAGAAAAACCTGCTGCTACATATACAAATCTTGGGTCATTTGCGAAATTATCCATCAGAGTAGTATAGAACATCGAAGAAGAAAAACAGTACAGGGTGCAATGGTAACAGTTGGCCATGGGTATTGTTGTTTTCAGTGTACTACTAGTGCGGATAATTCGAAGTGTACATCTTTTCCTCGGATGGAAGGACCGACAGGGAGAGTGATCAAATGGAAACAGAGGGTTCTTTTTCTTGGAAAGATCCAGAGCATCCATTCTCCGCTTTGTTACAATGAAGAAATACAAAATCTGTAATGACTGTATTATGTCGGAGACTAAGGGGCAACTTAGAAAACAACTATCCCTCCACATATGACAAACCACAATGAAAGGCAAGGAAATGTGTGAGAAGTTCGATTCCTTGGGGTCCTACTGAAATTCACATTTATAAATATTATTTAAATATATATATTTGCGAGGGCTTGGCAAGTATCTCAACTAGCAGGACTTACTACCCTGGACTGATGACGGGCAAGACCCAGAAACATGCATGTCTTCAGGTGCTAATCCTAGCAGGTGGGGGTGCTAGCCTCCCCTTCGCAAATATAAGGACACAGGAAATGTGTCAAATCCGACAGGAAGCGCCGATGCTTCCTAGGGCTAAATAGCGGTGGTATTTTTTCCCTTTACGGGACTGTCACGTTATGTTGATAGTATACAACCACTCTATCGCTCCTCCACCGCTCATGTCTCTTTGAGACATTTAGAAATTCAATATTTCTAATATCATTTAAATATTATTAAAATTATTTCCTTTGATTTTTATATAACTTTAAGTTGCTTAAAACTGAGGTGGAACGGACAGAGAAAATGAGTTACTACTTTACAACCCTGCGTAATAGCTAATCCCGTAATAAAATAAGACAAAATATCAGACTCAGTGAGAATGACATTGGACATTGATCTCCTTTCGCTCGATGAAAATCTCAGCACACTATGAGAATGTGCTGGATACCACTTGATGAAATGTAGACGAGTCACGTCTCTGTAGACATAAAAGAATTGATTCGAAACAACGAATCAAATACGCAACTTTGACGTACGCCATGTGCTGAAAGCAAACGTCTGTATGACTTGATGTGTAATACATGTATTACACAGCACAGTATGTACCATATATTGCATTACTAACTACATATCAGCCGCAGCTGATACACATATAGTAGTAATTTCAAAGTTTTTTGCTCCAAATATCTGGAGGAGCTGAGCAGAACAATTCAGAAAACAACAAAACACTCTACAATGTTGTGTAAATGAGATGTAGCTGCTATGTTTAGCTTCCTATAGAAGCTTCGTTGTTAGCTTGAATCAGACTGGTCAGTGTATCTCTCGTGTCTACTTCGCGCTATCCTTTATCTCCAGAAACAAACTTATTAGTTAATGCAATTTCATGCATACCCTTTCTTTCTCTTTTACTTGTTTCAGTCCTTTGACTGTGGTCATGCTGGAGCACCGCCTTTAACCGAGAAAATCGACCCCAGGACTTATTCTTTGTAAGCATAGTACTTATTCTATCGTTCTCTTTTGCCGAACAGCTAGGTTACGGGGGCGAAATCACACCAGCATCAGTTGTCAAGCGATATTGGGAGGACAAACACAGACACACAAAGATGCAAATACACGCACCACACACACACACACACACACACACACATATGTATATTTATATATATATATATATATATATATATATATATATATATATATACGACGGGCTTCGTTCAGTTTCCGTCTACCAAATCCAATCACAAGTCTTTGTTCGGCCCGAGGCTATAGTAGAAGACAATTGCCCAAGGTGCCACGCAGTGGCGCTGAACCCGGAACCATGTGGTTTGTAAGCAAGCTACTTACCACACAGCCACATGAATATAAACGTCTCTGATCATAAATCAGTTCTATGAGGGCTGACCTGGGGCGAAAAACAGATACGAGACTCCTGATAGAAAAAAAAAATTATATTTCATGTTTATGCTCTTTTCGTTTTTTAGTTTTTTTCTTTTTTTCCTTTAGTTAATGATCTATTCTTCAAACTTTTGATGTTCATGCCAACCAAAGACGTCGTATATTTTTACAGAAACAATGTCTTAAGTGATTAAATAATACAATGACACATTGTGAAATCTGATAAGTTAATCAAGAAAATAATAAAAACAGAAGTAAATAAGAATGTAATAAGAACTGAAAACTGGATAAACGTGCAAAATAAATAGCATTAGCTCGCATATTCTCATTATCTGTCATAAAGGAAATTCGAAAAGAGAAAAAACAAAACCCACGTAATTTCATTTCTATTCGGAAGTTGGTTTTTCTTTTCTGTAAAAATCGTCATGAGAGCTTTGAAAGAATTTATTTCGTTTCAGACCTTCATATTAATTATAGCAGTATATTATAAGGCTGTGGCGACAATGGAAAAGAAGAGAAGACGAATACAATATGCATACACACGAACACATGCATACACTCATACATACATATATATATATATATATATACATACATACATGCATTCGAGTGGGTGGGTAAGTATGTATATACATACAGCCATGAATACATACATACATGGAGAAAAAAACCCATTCATTTGTGAGTGCGCTCTACATTCAAACTGAAGCATTAATAATTGAATATAATTAAAATATGATAGATAATGCCATTATGTCAGTGTCAAAGATAAATATTTCGTTGGTATATCGGGAACAGTTCTTAATGCACATATTTCACAAAAAGATCACTGCAATGGTAAAAACTTCAAATTTTGGTTCCATAATATATAAGTATATGATCGATATACTGTATATTTATTTATCTGTTGCCCGCAGGGAGTTAAACAAAGAGGGACAAACAAGGACAGACAAAGGGATTAAGTCGATTATATCGACCCCAGTGCGCAACTGGTACTTAATTTATCGATCCCGAAAGGATGAAAGGCAAAGTCGACCTCGGCGGAGTTTGAACTCAGAACGTAAAGACAGACGATATACCTATTTCTTTACTACCCACATGGGGCTAAACACAGAGGGGACAAACAACAACAGACAAACGGATTAAGTCGATTACATCGACCCCAGTGCGTAACTGGTACTTATTTAATCGATCCCGAAAGGATGAAATGCAAAGTCGACCTCGGCGGAATTTGAACTGAGAACTTAACGGCAGATGAAATGCTGCTAAGCATTTCGTCCGGCATGCGAACGATTATGCCAGCTCACCACCGCCCTATCATAAACATATATTTAAAAATGTACTATTTGCAAGAATATTCTCGGTATATCTATTAATACAAATAATCCTATAAAAACTACCATTATTATGGGTGAGCTGCCAGAATTGTTCACATGCCGTCTCAAAATTCATTGTACTTAGAACGTCTTTATGTTCTGGGTTCTAATCCCACCGAAGTCGACTTCGTCTTTTATTCTTTCGGAGACGATAAAGTAAGTATCAATACAACGCCGAATTTGATGGCCATGTGACAAACTTTAAAATTATTATTCATATCAGCAGCAGCAGCATGTTCTACTTATGAGTTTACTTATCATGAGGATTTCTGAATGAAGAGAAAGGTTTATTGTATATAATATTAAGCATATACGAAAGGCAATCTATATTTCATGGCGTGTCGTTTACAACATTGCTAATCTACTCATAATTTTCTCTCTATCACCTCTGATTAAGGCAATCTAAACCTCAATCTACAGTTCACTCTCAACATCTACATATATATATATATCTACATTTAAGATGTACACGCACACATATTTACGTGTGTCTGTTGTGTCTATGTTTTTATGTGTGTCTATGTGTCTATACACACACCCAAACATATACATATATTTGAGAGTTATGCGTGATGCATGTATATGTGTGTGCTTGTGTGTATATATATCTATATGTATGTGTGTGTATAGGTTTATTTACATATATATATGTGTGTGTATGTATGTATGTATGTATGTATATATAGTGGACCATCCCATAAATAATGTGCACTTTTTTCAATTGCATGTCCTAAAAGTCGGAGGGAGACCGGATAAACTACTTGAGTCAACTATCTATAAAAGCAGATACAAGTTTTGAAGAGTGTAGTTCGATTTTAACAGATATCTTTTTAAAGGTGCATATTCAGCATATTTTGGTTTATGAGTTCAATAAAGGCAACAAAGCAACAGAAAGTTCGGGGAATATCAATGCAATATATAGGGATCGGACAATCAGAGTAAGCCACTGTCAACGGTGGTTACAGAAATTCAAGTCGGAAACTACATCTTCGGAGACGAACCACGTCCTGAAAGATATGTAGAGCTCGACGAGGATGTCCTGCAAACCCTGGTGGAGTAAAATTCCATCTTAATTATTGAGGAACTTGCAGAGAAGCTTGGATTTGGTCTTTCAACCATTCATCGACACCAACATGACATCTGAAAATCGGCAACTTGGGCAATGGGTTCTTCACAAACGTTCCGAGTTGAATCTCACACAGAGTGAATGTGTGCTCTTCTCTGCTGTCACGTATATATATATATATATATATATATATAATATATATATATATAATATATATATATATATATATGTATATATATATACTGTGTAAATTTAAACACATAAGAGATGACCATCATAGGACACCTAACACGCTAGAAGGAGTAACCAAAACTCAAACCACTAATAGGGATATATTTCGAAGGGAATGAAAAATATAAACATTCACCATCTATCCCCTGGACCATGGTTTCCCACCCTAAATTAGTAATAAAGTAATTTGCTAGGCGGAGCTCTCAGCAGCAAGGACGCCAAGATTAACATATAAATACGAGGCAATACAGTGCATGCCTCGTGCTTACATATCATAATTTTTTCATACCCACCGCGCAGGCGCAGTTTTTTGTCGGCAGCAAATAAAAATAATGCATACTTGCTTCGAAAATTTGCTAAAAATTATTAATAATACTGTCCTGATATTTATTAATGCATATATATGTGTGTGTTTGCGTGTGGAGAAAGAGAGAGAGAGAGAAGGAAAATAATAACAAAATTAGAAAATCTAATATCTGTGATTGCTCAAGAGATAGATAATATTATTTAAACTTCGAATGTAAGAGTGAAAATGTGCTTTGTAGGTGTAAAGTTACATCAGAAGACAAAAGGAATTTCTACATGTCTCACGTATTATTAAACAATGAAAAGCTAATCACGAAAAGTCTTTGAGGACAAGGACAAGGAAATTACACTAGTCTAAGTAAATTAAATTGGTTGCTGAAAGGTTGTAACAAAATATATTCAATTGGATGGGATATCATTAGTAAGGATAAACCTTATATAATAGGAGGTTAGAGATGCGACTCTTGCGTAGAAGAAATGTACCAAATTTTTATTTGTAAATTTAATCCAATAAACACAAGACAAGAACGTGCTCTAAGATGCTTTCATGCAAGTAAGTTGTGAAAACAAGAAGCGAAATTAGATCAAACTTGATTGAAAAGCTCTAAACTAAGAATATTCTCTTTGGAATTAGTGTAATGGTAAACTTCTAATAGTAATGACAAATCTATTTTTTTAAAATGTTTACATTTGGCGGATATTTGTCTTCATGTTGTTTATGCATAACACGTTTCGCCTGATATACTCTCCAGCCTTCATCAGGTGTCTTGGGGAAATTTCGAACCTGGGTTCTCATTCGTAAAGAATTTTTCGAGGTTGTTATTATTATTATTATTATTATTATTATTATTATTATTATTATTCAGGTCACTGCCTGCACTCGGTCTGCTTAGGAGGATGTTGTGTTCTAGCATATGTGCTGCTTCTTTCTGTTTTCGTATTTTCCGGGGGTGGTTTTTGTCTATTATTTTAACTTCATCCTACAGGAGGAGGTGGTCACCATTTTCCATACATGATTAGCTATACCCGATTTATAAATATCTACTTGTATCACAGATTTCCGATGTTCTTCTATCTTTATTTTGAGGGGGCGGAATGTTTCGCCTTTGTATAACCTACCACAGCTGCATGGCATGGAATACACGCAGTTTTTGGTCATATTCTCTTCTATTGGCGGTTTTACTTGAAAGATATTTGCGAAGTGTTGTATTACTTCAAATAGGAGCGGGGTCAATACAGGGATGATGCACTTTCCAACCTGATTAACGCTTCAAACCTAGAGATAGGGTGGTATAGAGAGTTATTTTTTAATTCTTAAAGAACCTGGAATTATCCATATCACTAGAAGAACGAACACAACTGAGTCAAATTTCTTGATGTTACTTTAGATTTATGTGCAGGGATATATGTAACTAAATGTATGTTTATGAATACATATGTGACATATGTGTGTGTACAAACACATACACACACACAAACATACATGTATATGTATATATATATATTAGCACAGACATCTGAGAGTGTAAAGATAGGTGTTTAGAGTTTAAACCAGTCAAAAGATACTGGACAACTTATCTATAGTATATCGCATAGAAACTATCACAAACACATATAAGTGATTAAAATTAAGCGTGAATAGTTCATTAGTTGTACGCAGTAGAAATAAACCACGGAAAACAAATCATTGATAAATTACTTGTGCGCTACTAACGCACGTCCCTTCAACGACAACTATTCATACATTGTCATCATGCCTTCTCTATACTGCCTACCTTCCGGTCTATCCCTCACTTATTAGGTATTGTCTAAAAGATAATATATTTAGCGATCAATTAAAAACATAACTGTCCGTCACACGCTTTGTAAAATACACACTAAAGCCAGTGCCTTTCATGCGCTGTCTTTGGTGTGTTTAATTCATCTCATCTGATTGATATATAGATATGCACACACACACACACACACACACACGACTTCTGGCCGGAATCAGATCGCCATGTTGAATCGCTAGCTTCTGCACGCATTCTTTTTCTCTCCTTGTTTCTCTCCGTGTTTCTTTTCTGTGTATCTTTCTGTTGAAGAGCGTAGGCTCGAAACGTAAAAGACTTGTTTTATTTATATTCATGAGCGCCATACTAATACAATTGTTTGTTTGTTTGTACTCCACCTGCCTTCGTCTTTTGTTCATTTTCATAAAGCTTCCCGTTATATATATATATATATATATATATATATATATATGCATATATGTACATATATATGTGTGTGTGTTCATATCTGTACACACACACACATATATATATATATATATATATGTACATATATGCACACACACACATATATACGTACAGATATGATTATATGAACGTATTGACATACATATAAGCACGCACGTATTTTTATATGTATACATGCATGTGTTCAAACGTTATATGCTTGTACGGTTGTGTTTGTATGTAGGTGTGATCGTATATATATATAAGAATAGAACGAAAAGGGAGGCAAGGAGAGAGAAAGATAGAGAGTGAGAGAGTTAAAAGACGGAGCACAGAATGAGAAAGGCAAAAGAAGAGAAAAAGCTTATTAATTTACTCTAGGTTGAAAAGTATTCAGGAAAGACTAATCGAAATTTAATTGTAGCTTATGTGCATGACCAGGTAATTAACGATGAGTGTTTTAATTAAGATAAGGGATTGTTTCCAATTGTTAAAATACAACATATAGATACACATTAGTGCAACTATATGTGTGTTTATGAATATATATATGCAAACTTACATACGTGTATATATATATATATATATATATATATATATTATATATATATATATATATACACATATAGCTACATATATACATACAAATATATAGCTATATATATGTGTGTGTGTGTGTATGCATACGCAGATATACACATATATATGCATTTGTATAGTATGGTCTTGTCTTCATTGGCTTGTGAATAGAATAATGCAAATATCATTTATTTTATTCTCAAAATGGCTCCTCTTCACAGTATATATATATATATATAATATATGTATATATATGTGTGTGTGTGTGTGTGTGTGTGTGTGTGTGTGTGTGTGTGTGTGTATGTATGTTTGTATGTATGTATGCTTCCTTAATTACATTCTTTGAATTTCTCTTCATTATCAGTGACAAATTAGAAATCTTTTATCATTAGCCATGGGTACGGAAAAAATAGCAAAATATTTCCTGTTCTACACACATACACAAATACACGCATATAAAACAAGGTACGCACTGGCACGAACGTGCAGGGGAAAAATTCAAATAATGAGAAATTTTGCTCATTAATTTTTTCCTTCTTTGGTTTTATTGTTAAGGCTTACGCTATTTTACTCATTTCTTTCTTTTTTTATCTTTATTAACAGAGAGTTCGCTCTAGAGATTGTATATGTTTGTGTTTGTGTGATTGTGCGTTAGTGGATAATAGGATGTGTGTGTGGAAATGTGTGTGTGTATAAGTGTTCGCAGCAATTTTCAGTGTTAAAAATGGGCGATATTTTTCTCTAAGTTACGCATAAACCAGAAAGGATCTCCATTCTCAAAAAGGTTTGATCCAGTGATACTCATCAGGATCCATGTGGTCCCAGGGCGTCCGTATAAGATTTTCTTCTTTTTTTTGTGGTGGCGTCTTCATAACGAAATAATGGATTGGAGATCGACAATTGTACTTTAAGGGCCCCTGAAATTATTTGCTTTAGATGTATGCACTGGTTTGTTTGCAAGAAGGGGATGGGTTTTACCTTTTTTTTGTGTGTATGTGTGCGTGTGTGTGTGTGTGTGTGTGTGTGTGTGTGTGTGTGTGTGTGTGTGTGTGTGTATACGTGTTGGCAGTAATATCTAGTGTTACAAATTGACGATGTTTTCCTACGATACGCATAAGATCAGAAATATCCAGGAAAGTTTGACCCACTGATTCACAATCGGTGCCATATGGCACCTGATGGTCCGTATAAGATTTTGTGCTATCCACACAATGAAATGATAAAGTGGAAATCCACAATTTTATTTTAAGCGCCCCTGAAAAAGATTGCTTTATATATATATGCATTGGTAGGTATTACAAGAAACAGCTAGGTTTCTTTCTATAACATTTTACGAAATTCAACCTACACAATGTGTGAAAATCAAAATAGGTATTTTGAAAGAAGGATCTATAAAACTAGTTTTTAAAAATCAACGCGCGATGGGGGTCCACCAGAGTAAAATATTAATCGAAAAGGTCCATAGGTAAAAAAAAATGGTTGAGAATCGCTGATTTAGGCGAATATTAGAAGACAATTGCTTGACAAAAATTGACAATGAGAAACGAAAACGCACGCATCCATTTCTAAGTAAGACTGTTCTTTATATATATATATATATATATATATAAAAACAAGAATTCTTATGAGTATAATTATAATTAGGGTTTAGCAAAGAAATTTGCTTCACCACATAGCGAAATTTAAAAATAGCAGCCAACACTCGCTATTTCTCTACCAAAAGAAAATCTTCCAAACCCTGATTATAATTATGCTCATAATTATAAGAAATTTTGTTTAAGTTTTACCGACAATGGTTCTTTTAACTTACCGAACTACTTGGTAAAATTATTAATTAATTAATTAATTAATTAATTAATTAATTAATTTTTCCCTTTACCATCTATCTATCTCTTTTCCGTAACTTTTTTTTCACTTGCGGTACACATATTTTAACTAAAAGCATATCTAAAACTATATGGAAAACTATTATATGTGCTGTCTTTGTGTATTCAGTTCGTGCATTTAAGAAAATATTCTGAAAGACTGGTAAGGAAATTTGATGCTAAATATCGAGCAATTCCTGGATTACAGATTTCTAAACCTACAATATATTCTGCATAGTATGTTCTCTGTCTTTTATACATTCATATACGCACATATATACATATATTGTGTGAACATACGTGTCTGTCTGTCTATGTATGTATGTATGTATTTGAGAGATTGCAGTTGTGCTACAGATTAAATCTATTGTAACCAATTACGCATGTGTCGGCTTTCACTTTGCAAGTGTAACTGTGTATGGTTGTTCTATATATATATATCTATATATATATATATATATATATATATAGATATATATATATGCATATGTGGTGTATGCGCGTCTTTATGTATGCATATTCATACATACATCCATGTATGTTCATTATATATTTTAATATTTGTGAATAGTTTGATAACAATGCATATGTACCTGGGCGAACGTTTGCGCATCAGTGCGTGTGAGCCAGCATATACGAGATTATCTCCATGTGTTAGCAGGAAGAGGGAACATTATTTATCCCCAGTGAATTGTACGAAGAAATTCGAACGAAGTCCATGGCTTTCATTTTGTATCTCATACAAAGAAAGTGTCTTGAAGCCCTCCGAGAGGAAATTCTGTGAATATACTGAGAGAACACATAATAAACTTAGAATGGGTCTTTCTTTTATATTTATCTAAGCAAATTATATCTGATAAATGAGCGAAGAAATATGCCTGTGCGGTCATTGGCAAAAGTTCACGGTGGTGCCTATTATAACAAAGAAAAACCAAAAATGTTTTCAATAGCTTTATCTGCATTGTTGGCGTGGGGAAGCAACGTAAAGACCCTTTCTAAGAATACCGATAATGGGAAGAATTCATAACCAAACCGAAGACCTGGGCGGATTTATTTCAATGGTGGACTACACTAAATGCACATATGTCTCTTTTGCTTTTGTAAAATTATAAAATAAATCTCGTTCTACTGAATATAATTCATCAAAGACACAAGGCTTAAAATTTGTAGGAGAGATTAGTCAATGCTAAAATGCTTCTGCAGTTGACCTTGGAAGTATGAAGGGCAAAGCTGAGCTTCATGGGATTTGAAATTAGAATGTAAAAAGCCGACAGCAAGATGACGATCTACGATGCATCAGTAAATGCTGTGCATAACAGAGACATGATACCTAACTATTAATTAGGAGATGGTTATTAGATACTATTGATTTACAATCTTGATACGAGGCCAGCAATTTTGGGAGAGAGTATGAGTAAATTGCATCGACCCCCAGTGCCCAACTGGTACTTATTTTATCAATCCCAGAAAGATGAAAGCCAAAGAGGACCTTGATGGATTTTGAACTCAGAACGGAAAGACGGATGAAATCCGGATAGACATTTTACCCGAAGTGCTAACGATTCCGCCAGCTCGCTACCTTAATAATATTCTTTTCTACTGTAGGCACAAGACCCGAAATTGGGGGGAGGGGCCAGTCGATTAGATCGACCCCAGCACGCAACTGGTACTCACTTTCTAGACTCCGAAAGGATGAAAGGCAAAGTCGACCTCGGCGGAGTTTGAACTTAGGGCGTAAAGATAGACGAAATACCTGCTTCTTTATTACCCACAAGGGGCTAAACATGGAGGGTACCAACAAGGACACACAAACGGATTAAGTCGATTACATAGACCCCAGTACGTAACTAGTTCTTAATTTATCGACCCCGAAAAGATGAAAGGCAAAGTCGACCTCAGCGGAAATTAAACTCAGAACGTAACGGCAGACGTTGGAGAGAGAAAGCGTGTCAATTACATCCGGTATGCTAATGACTCTACCAACTCACCGCCTTTAATAACCCCTTTCTAGTATAGGTACCATGACTGAAATTGGGGGGGGGGCAGGTAGGGCCTAATCAATTACAACAGTCACAAAGCTCAACAGGTACTTATATTCTTTTCTATTCTAGGTACAATGCCCTAAATTGGGGGGCATGGGGCCAGCTGATTAGATTGACCCCATTATGCAACTGGTACTTAATTTAATCGACCCCGAAAGGATGAAAGACATAGTCGACCTCGGCGGAATTTGAACGCAGAACGTAAAGACAGGCGAAATACCTATTTCTTTACTACCCACAAGGGGATAAACACAGAAGAGACAAACAAGGACAGACAAAAGGGTTAAGTCGATCACATCGACCACAGTGCGTAATTGGTACTTAATTTATCGACCCCGAAAGGATGAAAGGCAAAGTCGACCCCGGCGGAATTTGAACTCAGAAGTAACGGCAGACGAAATATCGCTAAGCATTTCGCCCGGCGTGCTAACGCTCATGCCAGATCGCCGCCTTACAACGGCCACTTATATTAGCGAACCCGAACGGAAGAAAATCAAAGTCCATACCGGCGGAATTTGAAATTAGAATGTAAAGACGGACTGAAATATCGTTAAGGATATTGTACGGCTTGCTAACGACTTTGCCACTTTGCAGGATTTTCTCAACTTCTTGTAAAAGTAAAGGTAAGTTGATTCGGATGGAATGTGAACTCGATACGTTATGATCTGGAAGAATAACTGCAACGCTTAGCACCCGGGGCAGTAAATCTTCTGCCTCTTCACCGCCATTTTGTTGCAATAGAATCGTGATGCGACTTTTATGCTCAGTTGTGTGTGTAATGTCGATATCCTCATACGCATGCAATCGATAGAATGGAAGGATCAATGTTCGGTTTACGAGAAGATGGCCAGTTAGATTATCTGACAAATGCAGAAAGAACATACGGATCTAAGAAGTATAATTGCACACAATTTTTTTTTTCTGATGAACGATAAAATAACAATAGATAGGACTATTTTCTAAGATTCAGGTATGAGTAGATCCACAATACGCACAGACATGTACAAAACACACCCCACATATATCTAGGACTACTACAAAAGCACCCATATAATATATACACACATACATATATATGCATATATATATATATATATATAATATATATTATATATCACACAAACATGTGTATGTGTGCATGTAAGTATATTGTATATATACTATATATATATACATATAGATATACATATAAACGGTATTATATATATATATATATATATAGAATATATATATATGCATATAGATATGACATATTACACATATGTATAAACATATATATATATATATCATATACATATGTATAAACATATATATATATATATACATATACATATGTATAAACATATATATATATATATATATACATATACATATGCATATACACATGTATAAAATATATATATATATATATATATATATATATATAATAATATATATATACATATGCATATAGATTACATATACACATATGTATAAACATATATATATATATATATATATATATATATATATATAATATATATATACTATATATCATATAATACATACATATATATATTTATATACATAAATTTATACAAATACATATTATGTACACACCACACAACGGAATATTTTTCTGAGGATGATGGAATGAATCAAGATGGCTTATTTATTTGCTGCATATTTTTTTTTTTTCATCACTTGTAATGTAGCTCACGTATCGTTTGTGTCTTTGAGGAAAGTATTCACATCAGCTTAAGTACTATAACAAACATAAGCATCAAGAATGGATAAAGGATATACAAGACAATAAGTAGAGGATCAAATGACCTTTTAGAACCATCATTCTCATCGTTGGCGCGTTTTATCTCATCGTTTATGTACAGTAAAGACGTCTCGCGTATATATACATTTACTTATATACATATTATATATATATAATATATATATATACAGAAATATTTATATATAATATCTATATATATGTATGTATATAGAAATATATATATATATATACTATATATATATATGTATGGTATATTAGAAATATAATATATATATATATCTATATATATGTATGTATATAGAAATATATATATATATATATATATATATATATATATATATATATATAAAGTGGAGGCGAAAAAGTGTTTGAGAGAAGGAGATAAATGCGTAACGCCACGCATTCTCTTCCAAGTAAGTTTTATCTAATATATGTATGTATGTATGTATGTATGTATGTATGTATGTATGTATGTAGGTGCGTATGTATATGAGTGTGTATGATACATATTACGGGTCTATGTTTATGGAGCTGCGCAGCCTAGTGGTTAAAACTTTTCAGCTCCTGATCAAGGGATCATAGGATCATTGGGAGCGTGCGTGTTTTGCCCTTGGGCATAGCGCTATAGCTCACGTTGCTTCAGTTTATTAAGATAGAAAATTTACCGGATTTTCCTTCAATTCTTTCTTACGAAATAAGGAATTTTAGAGACGAAAGTATGAAGAAATTTCTCTTATTCTCACTTTGTGTGTTTGAATCTAACTGGTTTTAGGAAATTAAATCCCATAAGAGTTATCTCCCTTAGATCACCTCGTGCAACTCTAAGAATAAATTTAGCCCTGTGTATTCATAGTTCTCTTTTACTTGTAATAGTTAGTCCACAGATCACACCAAATATGAAAATATAAACTATGCTCTACAGGTATTGTTATGATAAAATTTATAATTGCGCTGTGCTTTTTGCGGAAGAGAAAATCTCTTCCTAGACACGGTGTGTTAAAAAGAAAAGAACAATTCTTTTCTTTTTATCGTTGTCGATCTAAATTTCATCGTTATGCGTCACTATTAAAAATAATATTATATTCAATTGAGTAGGCTTTGTAA
>NC_043015.1:6897594-6905094 GCF_006345805.1 Octopus sinensis
TAATTTTTAAACCATGGTTAATGTTTGTTGTTAGTAAACAGTGTATAAAGTAGGGAGAGAAAACAGGCCTGAAGTGCTGGTAAATATTTGAGTCGCTAGAATAGGAAAAGTAGTAGGAAGGGAGGCGTGTATTTTTTAATTTTTTTTTTATGATTCTACAAAAGAAATAGAGGAGGAGAAAAAGAAAGATAAGAGGAGGGTAGCCGAAAACGGATTACGAAATTAAGTCAAGGGAATATGTGAGGGAGATAACTCTTGTTTGCATTATTTAAAGGGTAAACTGCAATTTAAACAGGCTTGCGTTTTGTAAAAGGATGCTGAGACACTGATAAAAGTTGAATTCATCTTTAACTACATCAAGCAAGAGTTACCTTACTTGTTATTCCTTTAACTCCCTTGATTACGACACCCTTCTCTTTCTTCTATGATTACGAATCAAGATTTCCTCTCCTCTATTTATAGGCCCAGGATACTATATTTAAATTGCGACGTCTGTTGACTAAATTACTAGCTAAAATTACCGCTAGAAATTGTCAAGGTTAGGAGTTTGCAATGACTGTAATTTGCTGCAAAGATGTTTATACGTATGTGTGTGGGGGGGGTGCGTGTAAGTCTGTGTACACACACAACACCATACATATGTATATATATATATATAATATATATATATATATATATATATATATTATATAGATAAATATATATATATAAATATATGTGCACACACAGAGACACACATACACAAACACGCAAGAGTGCGCGAGGTTGGGTGGGGTTGTTACAGAGTTTAAAAGCAGAGATGCATAGAGCGACACCTTTTAGCTTTTACTTGCGGTCATGCTGGGGCATCAGATTGACGAATTTTTAAACGAGCCACTCGATCCCAGAACTTAATTTTTGAAGCCCCGAAACTATTTTATCGGTCTTTATTTTTCCCCCTTTTGCTGGACGTAAACACACTAACACCGGTTGTCAAACGTTCGTGGGAGGCAAACTCACACACACACACACACACAAAAAAAAACATGTGAACCCGGAACCATATGGCTGGGAAACAAACTTTTTTTCCATTCAGCCCTGATTATTCTTAATATATTAGATTCGCATGTTTATGACAGCGATTGATCGTGTGTGTAGGTATGTACGCGTGGTTTCACAAAAAATCCTAAGCATTTGGTTGCCCTCCAACCATGAAAGCTGACAAAAATACGAGCAGAAGATGGCAACAGAGACAGGCAGCAGAAGTGGCGCGGAGGAAGGGGTTTCTTCTGCGACAGCCGTTAACATCAACATTATCATCATCAACATCATCATCATCAACACAGCAACAACAACAGCAATAGCAGTTACAGCACTGACAGTAGTAGTAGTAGTGGTGGTGGTGGTGGTAAAAGTAGTAGTAATAGTAGTAGTAGTAGTAGTAATAGTAGTAGTAGTAGTAGTGGTGGTAGTGGTGGTGGTTGTGGTGGTAGTAGTAGTAGTAGTAGTAGTTGTAGTAGTAGTAGTAGTGGTGGTAGTGGTGGTGGTTGTGGTGGTAGTAGTAGTAGTAGTAGTAGTAGTAGTAGTAGTGTAGTAGTGGTAGTAGTAATAGTAGTAGCAGCAGCAGCAGCAGCAGCAGCTACAGAAGCGAGAGCAGCAGTGGAGGCAACAGGCGGATCAGTATCAGTGGCAAGAGGTAATCTGAGATGGAGCGACAGTAGTCAGGATGATGGTAACTGAGTTAGAAATAGGAATTGTTATTTAGATATAAGTACGTTTGTAATTACGTTCGTGAATCTTATTTTGCAAGATTCCTGATGAGAAATCGTGTGTTGAATAAAATATTATTGTATTTCGGGACGGTCATTTCTTTTTTCTCTAAATAAACACACGCACGATATATTCGTACTTTACTTATTATTATTATTATTATTATTATTATTATTATTATTATCATCGTTGAGTGAGAGAGCAGTACATGCCATCAAGTGACACTGGGGAAAATATACGAAGCCCAGTATAGCCATCATGACTACCCGTCTGATAAGGTACACCAGGCACATGCATCACAACCATTTGGTCCGCGACATGGTGATCTCATATCAAGATAAACAGCACATGACCTTACAGGTGGGGCCTAGTTAGAATTTTCTTCAGGTCGAGTAGCCCATCCTGCTGAAAAGATCCCTTATCATTATTATTATTATTATTATTATTTATTCGTCACACAGCTGTGACCTTTTCAGCGACTCTACATCCCACGTGTCTCGTCTTGTTATAGGATGTAGAGTGGCTGAAGCGGTCACTGGGGTGTGAAGAAAGATTTCAGATAATAGACATAGAATAAGAACAATAATAATTCTTTTTACTATTGGCAGAAGTCCTGAAATTTTGGGGAGGGGGCTAGTCGATTACTTCGACTCCAGTACGCAACTGGTACTTATTTTTTCAAACGCGAAAGGAAGAAAGGCAAAGTCGACCTCCGCGGAATTGAACACAGAACGTAAAGATGGACGCAATGCCGCAGAGCAATTTACCCGGCCAAAGAAGTGAAGAACGAATTTATAGGGCGTGTGTTTATTTGGAAAGATATAATGACCGTCCCGAAATATATAATACGCTGGTGTATCTCAGGCAACATGGTTATGGTATAGGATATAGAATAGAAAGACAATAGAATAACGCCGTTAGTACGAAAGGATGACGGGGTTTGACAAGAATAAGAGCAGAAGATGGCAGCAGAGAGTAGCAGCAGAATTGGCGTCGGAGGAAGGGGTTACCTCTGCGACAGCTGTGAACATCAACACCAGCAGCAGGTTGACAGATAGAGAGATAGAATATATATATTTAGCGGGTAATCTGCAGATAACCTTGTGAGGGGTTTCAGATCAGAGATCACTCATCAGACGTTCTTTCTTTATAGTAATCTTAAGATAGAGAGGCGTGGCCTGGTGGGGCCAGTGAAGATAATGTACTGCTATACCTCAGGCAACATGGTTATAATATACGAGAAGGAGCTGAAAACTTCTTGGCTTGAAAGGCCTGGCTGGAGGTCATCCGAGTTCTTTTACAGGGGCTTGGAAGACCCGAAGGGTCGTTGCACTAGGTGTGTGAATCTAAGAGGGGAATATGTTGAATAATTAATTGTATTTTCTTTAACCCGAACCAGGAACATTACAACAAACTCTCGTAGTCCCGGTCAATGCGACGATCGCACGCTACACACATTCCTTCAAGCACTGCTATAAATAACTGAAGTGAGCCAGAATGTTAAAATCTAGTGTCCATGCACAGCAGAATTCAAGGTTAATCTGAGCCAAGCGTCTTTACTCTGTGTACTTTAGCTTCGTTACTAGGGCAACAGTCCGGATATTTACTGATCGGACCCATATATATATATATATATATATATATATATTATATATATATATATATATATATATATATATATGATGTGTTTCAAAATTTGGAACAGATACAAAAACAGAAGAAACTTTCGAACAGAGGACATTATTTTGCTAATTCTCATCAGTTAGCGTCCAAAAGCTTCTTACATTTTCACACACACACACAAAACACAAACTTGCTAACTGTGTGTCTGTCTGTCTATCTGTGAGTGCGTATGTATTTATCCATATGCCTTTCTATTTAATGTTATTACAGGTTTTGAATAATTATCTCCCCTTCTCATTTGGCTTCAATTATTACCAAATAATTAGTCTACCCTTTCTGGAAGAGGAGATAACTTCTATGAATCCACTACATACATACATACATACATACATACATACATACATACATACATACATACATACATACATACATACATACATACATACATGCACGCATACATGCACGCATGCATACATACATACATACATACATACATATTCCGCGCTAAATGAAGAAACTGTGCTGAGTGTTAATATTAATTACTATAAGCTTAATACTTATAAGCTTCAAGTTTACATAAAGTGTGTGTGTGTGTGTGTGTATGTCTGTATGTGCGTGTGTAATTAATTAATTAATTGATTAATAAGGCTTAGTACGTCCAACATATCAGATCTGATAAATTACTGTGGCATATTTTGAAAATTTTAACCATATTCACAGAGGGATGCTAGGTTGCAGTATATAAAAAAATAAATGTGTGTATGCGTGTGTGCTTGTGTATGTGTGTCAGTGTGTATTTTAGGTGTTTGTATGCGTTTGGGCGTGTGATCGAATGTGTGTGGTGTGGTGGGGGAATCCATGGATGGAAGCACTCCATCGTTTACGACGACGAGGGTTCCGGTTGATCCGTATCAACGGAACAGCCTGCTCGTGAAATTAACGTGTAAGTGACTGAGCACGCCACAGACACGTGCACCCTTAACGTAGTTCTCGGGGATATTCAGCGTGATACAGAGAGTGACAAGGCCGGCCCTTTGAAATACAGTACAACAGAAACAGGAAGTAAGAGTGAGAGAGAAAGTTGTGGTGAAAGACACAGCAGGGATCACCACCATCCCTGCCGGAGCCTCGTGGAGCTTTGGGTTTTTCGCTCAATAAATACTCACAACGCCCGGTCTGGGAATCGAAATCGCGATCCTACGACCGCGAGTCCGCTGCCCTAACCACTGGGCCATTGCGCCTCCACTGGGGCATCCATATACGTATGTAATATTTAGGCTATCAGGCAAGAACTTCAACTCGCCGGACAATATGCTTAGCGACATTTCGTTCGTCTTTACCTTCATGGTCAAATGGCCACGAGGTCGATTTTCCCTTTCATTCTTTCGAGATCAATAAACTAAGTACCAGTTATGTCAAAACTGGAAACCAATATTTAGTTGTATTTATCTTTTTGCCAATGGAGAAGGACCCGGTTTCTAACCTAGATATGAGGTTCCTTAATTGGAATTTCAACATTAGCTGCGTAGTTGTGCATGCTTGTCTATATATGGACAAGTATTTGAATCATTACAAATCCCGATCTGTATGCATCATTTTATGCATCATTTTATGTATAATAATATATATACTTATACATCTATATATATATATACATATTAGTATATCTACGTATGAATATACTATGTATATGTACGTAAGTATAAGAATGTATATGTATACGTATAAGAGCGTGTGTGTGTATGAATGTATGTATGTATGTATGTATATATATATATATATATATATGTATTTATGTATGTTTTATGCGTGTATATATGTATATATGCATGTATGAATGTATGTATGTATGTATATATTTGTATGTTCTATGCACTTATATATTTACATTTATTTGCTGTATGCACGCATACATCTGTATATGTATGTTTATATGTATATCTGTATGTATGTTTGTTTGTACGAATATCTGTATATGGATGTACGTATGTATGTATGTATATATGTGTATGTACCTACCAGTTCATCAATCTCAGATGCTAAACTTGCACATTGACATCAATGAACATTTTGCCATAAAAGACGAGTAATTCACCATAGTGGCCAATTTAATCTTTAAATACAAATATTTATTTATTAATATTATTTTCTTTATTTACTTTGGATGACACGCTTCAAGCATCTCATATTGCATGTATTTGTATATATTATTTTATGCTATTTGTTATAACGAAGCTTGTTGGTTTAGATTCTGTATGTATAGATGTGTGTTGTTGTTTTGGTGGTGGTGGTGGTGGTGGTGCTGGTGGTGGCTTCGTCGGCGGTGGAAGGGTCTTTGAAATTTAGAACATGAATGAAGATGATTTAATTAAATGTCAATGCCAGGGGCATGTGAAAATTCTCACTCGCTTTTTCTCACTCACTCTTCCTCCAGCATACACTTTCTCTCTTTCTCTCTCTCTATCTATCTCCTATCTCTCTCTCTCTCTCTCTATCTATCTCTCTCGCTCTCTCTATCTTCTCCATCTTTCTTTCTCCTTCATCGTCTCTCACTGCTATCTCACTATATATAAATATTTATTTTTATGTGTGTAAATTTATGTATGCCGATATGTACATATGTATCTGTGTACGTAAGCATTTCCATTATATTATATATATATATATATATATATATATAATTACACACAGATACACGCATGCGTACACGCGCATGCACACACACATAGATGATATGTATATATATATATATATATATATATATATATATATATACATATATCAAACGGATGTGCTATAACTCTATTCTACATATACTTACATATGTATGCTTATATAGACACACACACATATTTATGCACACACACATGTATATGCATATATATACATACACACACATATATGTATATATATAGAGAGAGAGGGGGAGAGAGATACTCGTGTATACGCGTGTATATGTAAGGTGCACGATGGTATATGTATACACCCACAAAAATTGAGCTGTATTCTAAATACAAATCTATGGAACAATCACCCATCTTCAAGTGAAAAGAATCAGCTATAAGCCGAAAACATGCTGGATGAGAAGGGAAGGAAAAAAGGAATAATAAAAGCATACCAATGACAGGCCCTTTACTCACAACGACACAATATATACCTATTTCTTTATTACCCACAAGGGGGCTAAACACAGAGGGGACAAACAAGGACAGACATAGGTATTAAGTCGATTACATCGACCCCAGTGCGTAACTGGTACTTAATTTATCGACCCCGAAAGGATAATAGGCAAAGTCGACCTCAGCGAAATTTGAACTCACAACGTAACGCAGACGAAATACCGCTAAGCATTTCGCCCGGCGTGCTAACGTTTCTGCCAGCTCGCCGCCTTTATATACCAGGTGCTCCAGAGTGGCTGCGGCACAAGCTATTGGTTTAAAATTGTAACATAAGGACAGCAATTTCGAGCGAGAGGTAAGTCGATAATATCGATGCTAGTGCTGCTCAATTAGTACTCATTCTATCGACCCCAGAAGGATGAAAGGTAAAGTCGACTTGCGGCGGAGTTTGAACACAGAACGTAATGACAGATTAAATGCTGCAAGGTGTTTTAATCCGTGTGCTCACGATTCTGTTACCTCGCCACCTTACTGCGCAAATCATTGGGATAGTAATATTTTGTATGTTGTGGTGGCCAGTTGGCAGAAGCGTTAACGCGCCGGTCTAATTGTTTAGCAGTATTTCGCTCGTCGCTACGTTTTGAGATCAAATTCCACCAAGGTCGACTTTGTCTTTCTTCCATTCGGAGTCGATAAAATAAGTACTAGTCGAACACTTGGGTCGATGTAATCGACTCATCCCCACGAACCTATAAGCTTCCCTTGTAGCAAAAATTTGAAATAAATGTTATTTTGCTTTCTACTCGAGACACAAGGCCCGGGATTTTGGTGGAGGAGCCAGTTGATTAGATCGACCCGAATAGGCAACTGGTACTTAATTTATCGACACCGAAAGGATGAAAGGCAAACTCAACCTCCGCGGAACTTAATCTCAGAACGTAAAGACAGACGAAATGCCGCTAAACATTTCGTCCGGCGTGCTAACGTTTCTGCCAGCTCGCCGCTTTGA
>NC_043015.1:6907594-6935094 GCF_006345805.1 Octopus sinensis
GTGTGTTTCAATGCAAACGTGATGATGTGGTCGAACATAGATACACAAATCTGTCTTTCTCTCTGATTGTCTGTCTGCCCATCTCTCTCAATATCTATTAGTCTGTCTTTCTATCTATTTATCTATCTGTAGATCAGTCTGTCTGTGTACGTGTGTGTGTGTGCGTGTGTTTGTATATGTCGGGTTTCTTTCCGTTTCTGTGTACCAAATCCACTCGCAAGTCCTTGGTGGGCCCAAATCTATTGTAAAAGACACTTGCTCATATTCCCACCAAGGGGATTGAACTCCTAAGCATGAGATTTGGACACAAACTTCTTCTCACACAGCAATTATTAACGCTTACATATATATTTCTTTACTACCCACAAGGGGCTAAACACAGAGAGGACAAACAAGGACAGACAAAGAGATTAAGTCGATTACATCGACCCCAGTGCGCAACTGGTACTTAATTTATCGACCCCGAAATGATGAAAGGCAAAGTCGACCTCGGCGGAATTTGAACTCAGAACGTAACGGCAGACGAAAAACGGCCACGCATTTCGCCCGGCGTGCTAACGTTTCTGCCAGCTCGCCGCCTTATCAACGCTTACATATATCATAACCTCCACTTAGCATTCACTTCTAGGATCAAGGAGACAAACTACCCATTGAATTAGGGTGTGATTTGACGGAGCCTACCTCAGAAAGTGTTCCCTTAGAGAGAATGTCCCTTAATAAAAGTCAGTGATACATGTTTTAAGGTTGGAATTTGTCTAAGCGGAGCTGAGTAATCCATGGGCTTCGATACAGTTTCTGTTTACCCGGAATCGTTAAGAATAATTGGATTTAACCTAATAATAGTTTCTCTGGCTCGAGATGAAAAGGAGTGGGGAGTCGAACCCGTCATCTCATGCTTGCGAAATGAAAATCAAAGCCACATGTATCCACGTTGTGCTTATGTATATACATATCTTTGTGCATATAAACACCTATAGACACATACCGATCACTAGATCAATAAAGTGAAGGATAGACAGACAGACAGACAGACAGATAGATAGATAGATAGATAGATAGATAGATAGATAGATAGATAGATAGATAGATGGAGAGAGAGATAAAGAGATAGAGAGAGAGAGAATGATCTATGAAAAAACTGGGAGTCCCGAGGAAATTGAAAAAGGAATTTGTGCCAGATTCCACGCAGAGGGGCCAAATCCGAATCCCAGTGCGGACTTGTTAGCCGTAGCATCTGTGCTTGTGCGTGTGCGTATGCAAAAGTGCGGTGTGTGTATATGAGTCTATGTAGGTGTGTGTGTGTGTGTGTGCCGTTAACTTTTACTTGTTTCAGTCACTACACTGCGGCTTGGTCACGCCTGTGGGGTAGCCATGAGGTGTTAAGTTGAATAAAGTGACCCCAGTATTTATTTCTAATAACCTGCCGAGCAATGGGGACATAATCAAACCAACAGCCGTCATAACGTGGTGGTCGTGTCCAAACTCACACACAAAATAATATATATATATATATATATATATATAGACACACACACACGACGGGTTTCTTTCAGTTTCCGTCTACCAAATGCACTCACAAAGCTTTGGTGGACCGAGGCCACTGTAGAAGACACTTGCCCGAGATGCCAGTGGTCATAAACACAGAAACCCGTACACTATTCAGCACATTCACGCGAACACACCAACTAGCAAAAACTAGTAATTAAGAAACAATTAATAAAAAAACGAAATGAACCTTCAGGTGCGTCAATCATTTCTTGAACAGAACAGCTCACAATATTATTTTCTACTCTAGGCACAAGGCCCGAAATTTTGGGGGATGGGGTCAGTCGATTAGCTCGACCCCAGTATGCAAGTGGTACTTAATTTATTGACCTCGAAATGATGAAAGACAAAGTCGATCTCGGCGGAATTTGAACTCATAACGTAAAGACAGACGAAATACCTATTTCTTTACTACTCACAAGGGGCTAAATACAGAGGGGACAAACAAGGACAGACAAACGGATTAAGTCGATTACATCGACTCCAGTGCGTAACTGGTACTTAATTATCGACCCCGAAAGGATGAAAGGCAAAGTCAACCTCGCGAATTTGAACTCAGAACGTAACGGCAGACGAAATACGGCTACGCATTTCGCCCGGCATGCTAACGTTTCTGCCAGCTCGCAGTATTTTATGAAAATATATACGGCTCAGATGTGTATACTTTTTATGTGATGCCCGGGGAGAATCATGGACTCAATATTTTAAATTACAGAAGCAATCCAGCACCATGCGGTTCAAAACACGTTTTCTGCAACCCTATTTCATTAACAAAGTTTAACTAGAACCAAATTTATCGTAAAATATTCATATGCAAAAACTCTTGCCTTAGGATCGAACCTGCTCTAAGATCGCGATTTGAAGCGAACATCTTATCCATTCGGCCGCAATTGCGTTCGCAAATGTTAGCGAGTAAATAACTTTACTACTATAGGGAAGAAGCAACAAAGTGGTGAGGAAGATGACTGGTTAATTACACCGACCCAGTGCTCAACCGGTACTTTTTTTTTTTATCAAATTTGAAAGGAAAAAATGTCGAAGCCACCTCGGCGGGATTTGAACTCAGAACGTAAAGCGGTGACAAATCGCTAAGCATTTTCGTCCGGCGCGCTAATGATTCTGCCAGCTACTGCCGAACGCCAGCGAAGAATAACTCAGAGACGTACACATCGGAAGTCATATATATATATATATAGAGAGAGAGAGACAAACACAAGCATACACGCACACACACACACACTCAGACGTACACATTGGTATCATAATATACGCACACACCCACATACAGAGCTATTAAGAGAAGCTTCATATACATAAACAGTAGCAGCAACAGGCATACACACACAGCAGCAACAGCAGCGATAGTAGCAGTCTGAGCAGCAGCATCGGCATCGGCAGCAGCATCGGCAGCAGCAGCAGCAAGGTAGGGTGGGGGGAGACTGCGAGGGGGCGGAGGTGGCGCCATCAGCAGCGCAACAGCAGCAGCACTAGGTGCGGTAGTAGTAGTGGTGATGGTGGTAGTAGTAGTAGTAGTAGTAGTAGTAGTGGTGGTGGTGGTAGTAGTAGTAGTAGCAGCAGCGCTGGTCTCTGTGTCTGTGTGTCCGTGCCATTCTAAGCACTCTGTGATGTTGTGTAAGTGTGTCTGTTACACTCGACGGAAAGAAACCGCCCAAACTGTGTCTGTGTGTCCGTTCTGTACTTTCACTTTCCTTAGCTTTTACTGACATGTGTTTTTTCCTTTTTCCTTCTTTCGTTCGTTCTTTCTTTCTTGCTCTCTTTTTTTCTTTCTTTCTTTGATTCTTCCTTTCTTTCTATCTATCTTTCTTTCTTTCCTTTCTTCTGTCTTTCCTTCTTTTTTCCTTCTTTCGTGTTTCTTCCTTCCTTTTTCTGTGTTCTTACTCTTTTATTCATTCTTTCTTTTTTTCGTTCATTTACTCATTCATTTTATTTTCATTCCTTCTACCTTTCGTTCTGACTTTCATTACCTTTCCATTTTTTCTTCCTTCCTTCATTCCTTTTTATCGTTCGTTCATTCTTTCGCTTCTTAATCCTTTCTTCTTTCTGTCAATATTTTCCTTTCTTCCTTTCCATTTCTCTTTGAATCTTTATTTTTCTTTATTTATTTCTTATCTTGCTTCCTTCTTGCCTTCCTTCCTTCCTTTCTTTCTTTTCATTCTTTGTTATTTTTCAATTCTATTTTTTCCTTCAGTCTCATCCATCAAGCCACCTTTCTTTTCTTTCTTTTCTCCCTTTTCGTGTCTTCCTTTCTACCTTCCTTTCTTTCTTTCTGTCTGTCTTCCTTTCATGTCTTGCTTCCTTCCCGTTTGCTATCCTTCCTTCCGTCCTTCGTTCCTTTTTATTCTTTCTTTATATTTCTTTCTTTAATTCCACCTATAAATCCATCTTTCTGGCTTCCATTCTTTATTTCAAGATTTTTCTCACCTTCTTTTTCTTATTTTCTTCCTTTCACTTCTAGAAATTTCTTTCATCTTTCTTTTTTCCTTTCCTTTCATTCCTCATCCATTCTCTCATCATCTCATTTGTTGTCTTCTTTCTCTTCTCTACATACCGTTTACCTTTTATCTTTTACTTCTTTCGATCATTGCACCGCGGCCAAGCTGTAACACTGCCTTCTAGAGTTTAGTCGAACAAATTTACCCCAGTAATTATTCTATCAGTATTCTTTGCCAAATCGCTAAGTTACAGAAACGTAAACAAAGTACCGGTTGGCAAGCGATGGTGGAGACAATCACAAACCCAAATACTCACATGCAGACATAGATACATGGTCGATGGACTTAATCAATTTCCCCTCCACAAAATCTACGAACAAAATATTAGTCGGCTCGAGGCCATAGTAGAAGACACTTGCCCAAAATGACGCGCACTGGGCCTGAACCCGGAACTATATGGTTTCAAAACGAGATTTTTTCTTTCTATTTTTCTGTATTGATTTATCTGTCTCTTTTCCTTTTCTTTGTCTATACGTGTAGGCATCCCATTTCTGTTTGTCCCTACATTCCATCAGCTTCAGAACCGGTGTTGGTGTGTTTAAGTCCTTCTAAATTAAGGTTTCGGCAGAAGAAAACGACAGAAGTACCCAGATTCACAAAAATTAAAAAATAACAATTCAATACTGGGGTCGATTCAATCGACTAAAATTCTTCAAAGCGGTGCCCCAAAATGGCCGCAGATAATGATAGAGGCAAGCATAGTTGTGTACTTGAAAGCGCGCTTTGCAATCACGTCATTTAGGGTTCAGTCTTACTGCGTGGCTTCTTGAGTTCTACTATAATCCCAGTCCGTGTAATGGGTTATTACTAAATTGATAGACGAGAAAGTGCGTGGTATACAGGCCCGAAAACAGATGGCTCCAAAGTGAAATTAATAAAAATGATTGTATATTCATGGAGTCCAACTTTTGGTACATGGCCATCAAGTTCGAGGAAGCGGGTACGTCAATTACATCCACCCCAATGATCAACTGGTACCTATTTTGTCGACGCCGAAACGATGAAAGGCGAAGTTGAACCTGGCGGAATTTTGAACTCCAAACGTAAAGACGGACGAAATGCTACTAAGCATTTATCCGACGGGTTAACGATTCTGCTAGGTCGGCGCCTAAAAGCAACAATATAATTACTGCAACAGTGTAATTACTATATTAATTACTATATAATTACTATATTAACTATTTAAAATATATAATTAGAATAATTAGCAAGTAGGCGTAGTCATGACTGTGTGGTATGGAGTTTACTTCCCAACCACAAGGTTCCAGGTTCAGTCCCACATTCTTCCACCTTGCACAGGAGTCTTCAGCCTGAGGCTCAGCAAAGCCTTGTTAGTGTATTTGGTAGAAAGAAGCCTGTAGTAATTGTGTGTGTGTGTCTCTGGTGAGGTATGTGTGGCTGTGTGTATAAATATATACATATGTGTATGTATGTGTGTTTGTCCCCTCACTGCTGCTTTACAACCGTAGCTGGTTTGTTTACGTCCCTGTAACCTAACGATTCGGCAGACGAGACAGAAAAATGGATTAGGGTTAAAATTAAATAAGTATAGGGGACGATTCTTAAGCTAACATACTTGAAGGTGGTGCCTCAGCAGTGCTGCAGTTCAAAGACTGCAATAAGTAAATGGATGGTATAATCATGCGTTCGAATGCTGTTGAGGTCGGCAGGGATTTTAATCATCGTGGGTCGCTATGTTGAAATAAATAATAAGCATTAGCAATAGCAGTAATTGTTGTACCGATTGAGGTGGCATATAGCCAATTCCAACTGTGGCCATCCCGCATTATGGGGAGTTGATTAGGGAATAAATTAACCAACATATTCAAATTTTGCAGTGGGTACGTATGATTTGGGGCAGATTTGGCTTTTATTTTCATTATTATAATTTTTTTTTGCAGATAACCGCCTGCAGGAGCAATTCTAATATAGTTTATTATTAATTAATCCTAGGTCTGTTCTAAACGAACGCAAAGATGGATCAAAGAATCCCAACCAGGACGGTCGTGTTATATATGTATAGCAATAATAAATCTCTGAGCTAGATGTAAACTGTACCAGCACAGCATCGTGAAATATATTTGACACCTAAATGCAGCTAACCCTTAGGGACGATGCTACTGTTGTTTATAGCCCCAGGAAGACATCTCCTCCAGCTGGCTAATCCGATCAGTATTTGCAAAGGGAAAATCATCGTTCCCATCTCTAGCCTTACGTGATGCACACATACTCGGCTTTCTGGGTAGTAAATCGTCATCAGCGTGTGGCAATGACAATCACCAGCTAGAAATGAGAACTGGTTCCAAACGCAAAATACTGTAGGCTCTTTCCAGTGACAAACCGTCGCTGATCTCGAAAAAAGGTGAAACAAGCAATAATAGATCATCTTTCCTATCTCTAGCCTTACGTGATACGCGTTACCGTCCCCTAAGGGTCAGCTACATTTAGGTGGCAAATATACATCATGAGATATATATATATATTATATATATATATATATATGTGTGTGTGTGTGGTGTGTGTGTATGTGTGTGTACGTGTGTGTACGAATGTACATATATATATATACATATATGTATGTACGTATATATATATGTATATATATTTATATATGTGTGCATATATATATGTATATATATGCATTTACATATACATGTATATATATATATTTGTATATATATGTATGATGTATATATGTATGTATACATATATGTATGTATATATATGTCTATATGTATGTATATATGTATATATATATGTCTATATATATATATATATATAAGTAGATAGATATGTGTGTGCATATATTTATATGCGCTTGTATTTTATATATATATATATATATATATATAAATATATACATACATACATATGTGTACTCCAAGAAAGTTAGGAGTTGTGGGTCCAACCCACTAAGGGATAATAGCTATCCAATAAACTGTTGGTATAATACCCAATTATTAATACACAAGTGTTTTTTTTATTGCATTGCAATTAACTTACCTAGTGTATTAAATGGGTGAATTGTGTGTGTATATTTATACATGTGTATATATATATATATATAAGGAGAGAGGAGAAAAGGGTGACTAGCTAGATGGTTACATAGATATGAGTGTGTGCGTCTGTGACAGCGTGTTTTTATTTGTGCGCCAGTGTGTAAATATACACACATACATACCTGCATACATACATAAATACATATACGCACGTGTATGTATGTGTGCGCGCGCACACACTTATTCCTGCAGAAATAACAGGAAAAAAACTGACACTGATTATGAATATACCTCAAAGGAGTGCTATTCATATCCGGTAGCCGTTCACATAAAGATAGCGAGTCGTTGAGATAATCTGAGTTAATGAAGTTTTAGAACTCAGTTTATTACATAATCAAAAAGAGCTCAGGGAAATAACTTATGAAGGTCAATGCCATTAATTCTGATAATTGACTAAAATGGTTTTGCACTGATTGCCTTGATTTTTTTTTTACCTTTTCCCTCTTGTTATATTTTATGTTTAATTTTATAAATTACACTTCATCAAAAATATGGATAACACTTTTTCGTTGAATCGTAATGTATTTAGTAAAGTGCTGTCTCTGTTAAATTGTAGTTATACTGACGAGGTCATATATACCGAAACATATGTCCATAGTGCTTTCTTGTCTGCTCTTTCTTTTAGCATGTAAAATAACTAGAGAAATTTATTGTTTTTTATCTTTTACTTGTATCCGTCATTAGACTGCGGCGGAGCTGGAACACTGCCTTCAAAAATGTTTCATCGAAGGAATCGACCCCAGGCTTTCTTTATCTTGGGAATTATTCTATCGAATCCTCTTGCCGAACCACTAAATTACAGGGACGTAAACACACCAACACCAGTTGTCCAGTGATGGTGGCGAACAAACACAGACACAATCACACCCACACACTCACGCACACACACAAACACACATATATATATATACGCATATATACGTATATAAATGACAGGCTTTTTTTCAGTTTCGTGCTTTCAAATCCAGTCACAAGGCTTTGGATAGCCCGAGGCTACAGCAGTAGACACTTGCCCATGGTCAAGCAGTGGAACTGAAACCAAACCATGAGTTTGGGAAGCAACATATACTTTTAGATCTTGTGAAATTTCTTTTTCTTTCCCCTTGCATTTTACTATCAATTATCACTAAAAATTTTTACTTCTGGTCTAATCGAAATATTTCGCGTTTTGAGTGTTTCAAGAGTACCGGAATCGTCCTACTCTCTTTAAAAAGACCAGTCATGTTCCGGGGTAATTTAATTATCGGATTACATTTACAAATCTGTGATGTTGAGGTCCTTAAAATGTGGACGGGTATTTATTAGGCTTCAATATGTTTAGTAATCTACAGTCTGCGCAACATTACGCCAATGCACCAATGGCGAAGACATGACTTTCTGGTTAAGAAATCTGCTTTGGAAACACGTGATTTCCGTTCACATACTTTGCGATGCATATTTGGCAAGTCTCTTCTTCTATGGAGCCCTGGTAGTCTAATGCTTGTGAGTGGAATTGTTGAGAGAATCTACGTATAAATAGGATATATTATATATATATATATATATATATATATATATATATATATATATATAAAATATTATTAGAGACAAAACCACTATTTTGCAAAACAAACAAGAGGAAAGATTATCAAAACATAAATTTTAAAAATAGTCAAGAAAAATGAATAGTCCAACATACTCTTAAAAAGATATGACGATCACGGTTAAAGTCCTTGCGATTATAGGTCTGCTGAGCCAGTATTGATTAAGTCTTTCCTTGTTTGTTTTGCAAAATAGTGGTTTTGTCTCTATAATATTTATAATATTTTACTATAAAATTGGATTTAATCCTAAATCTGATTTTTTTCCCTGTAATTTGGATTTATTCCCTAATATTATTATTTATATATATAATATATATATATATATATATATATATATATATATATATAGATAGAGACGAGAGAGAGAGAGAGGGGAGAGATGAGAGAAGAGAGAGAGATACATTTATAGAGAGATAGATAAATAGAAAGATAGATATAGAAATATATTTATAGATATAGGTGTATATATTTATAGGTATATATATATATATGTATATATATGCACACAAACATATGTGTATGTGTGCGTGTGTGCGTGTGTATGTAAATATGTATATATATTATATATACTCATGAGAATCTGAAATTTATGGAACGACATCTAAGACATAATCGTTAACATAATGAGGCACGTTTAAATGTTATATTTCAAATGGCTTTGTCTGTGGAACGAAATCGAAAACTTAATCGGAGGCTCGTCTAGCTGATGGCGCCAAGAAGGATGGGGCCACTGAAGCCCTACAAATCATCATGTAGTTTATGAGTTGGGGAGACATAGCTGCTATTACTAGCAGACAAATCAACAATATCGCTTTCAAGTTTTGCCACAAGGTCAGCAATTTCGTGGGAGTGAAATGCCAATTATTCCGCCGAGGTCGACTTTACCTTTCATCCTTTCAAGGTCGATACAATAAGTTCAAGCTGGGGCTCAATGTAATTGAGTAGTTTCTTCCTCACTGAGTTCTAGGCTACTAGTTATGGTAGGAAAGATTATTTTATAATCGTGGGCTATGATCTGAGCGAGTGCTCGTAACTGTTTCAAGCAGGTTGAGCAACTGGTTTGAGACTCCCTTGTCAGCACGTTACAAACTCTGTTGTTTTTGTTGTTGTTGTTTGGTGGTGTTGGTCATCTTGATGTTGCTACAATAAATTTTGCCAAACATCCTTGGTCGACTTCTGGCTCAGCAGACCTATAATCGCAAGGACTTTAACCGTGATCGTCATATCTTTTTAAGAGTATGTTGGACTATTCATTTTTCTTTAAGTGTTCCTTCTTTATCTCAGATGCAGGAGTGACTGTGTGGTAAGTAACTTGCTTACCAACTACATGGTTCCGGGTTCAGTCCCACTACGTGGCACCTTGGGCAATTGTCTTCTAGTATAGCCTTGTGAGTGGATTTGGTAGACGGAAACTGAAAGAAGCCTCTCATACATACACACATACTTCTTAATAGGTTGCATGTACCACGTCCTCGGTTCGTTGTTTTTTTTAGTTATATCCCCGTTTTTTTTGGGGGGGGTTGATTATATATACATGTATGCGCGCGCGCACGTGTGTGTGTGTGTCTTTGTGTCTGTGTTTGGCCCCCCGCTATCGTTTGAGAACCAATTATGGTGTGTTCATGTCGCCGTAACTTAGCGGATCGGTAAAAAAGGCCGATAGAAAAAATAGCATGCTTACAAAGAATAGATCCTGCGGTCGATTTCTTCGACTAAAAAACCAGATGGCTGCGGTCAATGACCAAAACAAATAAAGGAATAAATGAATGTGTGTGAGTATATGAGTGCATGTGTGTATACGCGCGAATACTCTATACGTACACGTGTGCTTGATGCATATAAGAACACTCGTACATTATCTTTCGACCATATACGTGCGATGCAGATATGTGCCAGAGATACACGCGTACACACTCATAAATCACATATTCATACTCAAATATATGCATACACTGGATTATCAAGTTAAGAGACTGCATAAATATATGTTATGGTTATTGAAGGATAGAACTTTTCTTTGGTAAATAAATCGGTTAGAAATAACAGCTAAAATCATCTCAAATCATCCACCTGTTGTCATAAAGAAAGCAACGAAAGTGACATTCGATGTTGTGGGCCTAGAAACATTACAAGAAATAACGGCTAAATGTCCCTCAGATGATCCCCTACTATCTTCAATATTGAATGTAATGGTGGTTTGAGTAAGTCTATAAAATTGCTAGAAATGTCAGCCAAATTTTCTCCAAAGGTAGAGAATATCGTGTTGTTATATTTCAAGCCTAGAACTAACAGCCAAATAACCCTCCAAAAATCTTTATATCTTAAATAAAGAATGCAACATCACAGAGGACAATTTTATAAAAATGCTGGATACCACAGCCCAGTATCTAAAATAATGAAGATGATAGCAACAGAGAAGGTCTGCAAAAAATAGCAGTGTATTTCCCTAAAATCAAATTCTGCCATCTCTTTTACTTGTTTCAGTCATTTGACTACGGCCATGCTGGAGCACCGCCTTTCGTCGAGCAAATCGAACCCGAGGCTATAGTAGAAGACATTTGGCCAAGGTGCCACGCAGTGGGACTGAACCCGGAACCATGAGTTAAGAATCTAGCTTCTTCCCATATAGCCATGCCTGCGCGCGCGCACGCACACACAAACACGCATACACATATACATGTATGCACGTGTGATGTTTAAATGGACATACATTTATATGTGTGTGAGTACACGCAATTCAGTGTTCATCTGTATGTGAGAGATACTCAACGATATCTCTCTCTATATAAACGGCAGTTTGTCTGTGCGTGTTTCTGTGTGTCTGTTTGCTTGTACCCTCACCCTGACCACGGCTTTCAACCGATTCTGATGAAACTTGACACACACATAGACCAATGTCATAATTCAAAACTAACGCAGAGAAAATTTTGAAAAGTTCCCCCAGTTCTGAAAAAAATCGATAAATTCGACATGGGGTCGAGAATTAGAAACACAAACCGCAAACTGTCATGGGGACGCAACTCCACCTTTTTTAACTAAAAAAAAATTTACCATAATTTTTTTCCATTTTTTTGCTATATTTTGGCTATAACTCTCTAAACATGCTTTATAGTTATTTCCCTTACAAACCTGAGCAACGCCGGGCGATACTGCTAGTTGTGAATATAATATACGTGTAGATTAGGCGCAGGAGTGGCTGTGTGGTAAGTAGCTTGTCTACTAACCACATGGTTCCGGGTTCAGTCCCACTGCGTGGCACCTTCTACTATAGCCTCGGGCCGACCAAAGCCTTGTGAGTGGATTTGGTAGACGGAAACTGAAAGAAGCCCGTCCTATATATGTATATATATATATATGCGTGTCTGTGTTTGTCCAGCTAGCATTGCTTGACAACCGATGCTGGTGTGTTTATGTCCCTGTTACTTAGCGGTTGGCAAAAGAGACCGATAGAAAATAGTACTGGGCTTACAAGAATAAGTCCCGGGGTCGAGTTGCTCGATTAAATGCGGTGCTCCAGCATGGCCGCAGTCAAATGACTGAAACAAGTAAAAGAGTAAAAGAGTATGCGAATCTGCCTATGTGTGCGTGTGAGCACATTCTTATTTATTGCTCACGAGGGGCTAAACAAAGAGGGGACAAACAAGGACAAGACGAATGGATTAAGTCGATTACATCGACCCCAGTGCCTAACTGGTACTTCATTTATCGACCCCGAAAAGATGAAAGGCAAAGTCGACTTCAGCGGAATTTGAACTCAGAACGTAACGGCAGAAGAAATACCTATTTCTTTACTACCCGCAGGGGGTTAAACAAAGAGGGGACAAACAATGACAAGACAAATGGATTAAGTCGATTACATCGACTCCAGTGAGTAACTGGTACTTAATTTATCGACCCCGAAAAGATGAAAGGCAAAATCGACCTCAGCGGAATTTGAACTCAGAACGTAACGGCAGAAGAAATACCTATTTCTTTACTATCAACAAGGGGCTAAACACAGAGGGGACAAACAAGGACAGTCAAATGGATTAAGTCGATTATATCGACCCCAGTGCGTAACTGGTAAATATTTAATCGACCCCGAAACGATGAAAGGCAAAGTCGACCTCGGCGGAATTTGAACTCAGAACGTAACAGCAAAGGAAATAACGCTAAGCTTTTCGCCCAGCGTGCTAACGTTTCTGCCAGCTCGCCGCCTTACGTCTGAGCACATTCTGCAGCGTGCAGGCATGCGAGAATATGTATGTATGTATGTGTGTATGAGAGAGTGGCTGTTATTTTTAGGGACTGTATCACTTCCCTATACATGCGTGCGTGCGTGTGGAGTGGATGTTTGCTTGAGTGGGCGTAAATGTGAGTGTGCTTAATATGATGTATTTATGATGTATTTATGATTGTGTACGTGGTTCAGTATATATACGTTAATGTCTCTAGACAGTTTCACACACACGCACAGCCAAGCACGCACACGCACAGACATATGGATGCATATCTACGCAACTTTTTATATATGTGTTCATGTATATATATATATATATGTACACATTTATTTGTGCATGTATATATATATATGTGTGTGTATGTGTGTGTGTGTGTGTGTGTGTGTGTATAGTCAATTATATGAGTGCGTGTGTATAAGCGCATGCGTGTGCGAACCGGCGCGTGTGGTATAGAAACCAGTCTGCGATAGATGATAAACATTAAGTTTTCGGCATCTAAGGCGCTAGATTTTTGTGCGTGTATATGTGTGTAGAGTGCGTGAGTTTGTGTTTGTGTGTGTGTGTGTGTGTGTGTGTGTGTGTGTGTGTGTGTGTGTGTGTGTGTGTGTGTGTTTGTCTACACTTGTGCTCAAGTAAATATGCGTAGCGTTTTGGAAGTATAAATCTAGCCTCGAGGAAAAAATCATAAACAAAGCGCGTATGTTCCTGTGCGTACACGTATAAGTGTGTGTGTGTCTCCATGTTTTCAAAATTTACTGCTTATATTCTTCACACACACACACACAGCAGCACATAGATATGTATGTATATATGCATGTGTAAACGTGTGCATACATCAACACACACATACATACATATGTGCATGTATATATATATATTTGTGTGTGTGTGTATGTGTGTGCATATGCATATATATGTCTATATATTTATTATATGTGTGCATATGTATATATATGTCTATATATTTATTATATGTGTGTGCATATGTATATATATATGTATATGTATATATGTATATATGTGTATATATATGTGTATATATGTGTGTAATATATGTATATATGTGTGTATATATATATATATGTATATATATGTGTGTATATATATATGTATATATATGTGTATATATATATATATATATATATATATGTATATATATGTGTATATATATATATATATATATATATATATATATATACACATACTTATATATAAACACATACATATATATATTTGTATGTGTATGTATATGTGTGTATATATATATGAGTATACGCGGAGGCGTAATGGCCCAGTGTTTAGAGTAGCGGATACGTGGTTGTGGGATCGCGGTTTCGATTCCCAGACCGGGCTTTGAGAGTGTTTATAGTGCGATACACCTAAAGCTCCACGAAGCTCCGGCAGGGGTAGGTGTGGCGGTCCCTGCTGTACTCTTTCGCCACAAATTTCTCTCACTCTTTCTTCTGTTGGCCTTCTCGCTTATCCAGCGGAGTGGCGTCATTTGAAGGCTAAAACAATGTTAAGCGCATTGTGACCAGCGATGCGTAGCAACATCTGATTGCCTGTGATATATGAATATATATATATATCACTGTGATATATGAATATACATGAATATACACATAAATATATATATATATACACACACACATATATGTATATTATATCAGATATATATGTCATATAATATACATACATATATATATTATATATATGTATATATATATATATATATATATATATATATATACATATATATATTATATATATACATATATATATATATACATATATACACATATACACACACATTTGTGTATGTGTGTGTTTGTGTATGTATGCGTGTATGTATGTATGATATACTTAGGCACTCCGATGCCCATAGTTGCAAGGAAACGTAGACACACAGCAGACATACAAATTCGCAGACACACGCACATGCATTCATATATGCGTGTCTTGGCTTATATCTACTTTAACAGTGTGCCTGTTTGAGCTTATGTGCACCTGTATGTGCCTCTGTGTGCCTCTGTGTGTCTCTGAGTGCCTCTGTCGCTCTGTTTGTCTGTGTGTTTGTGTTAGCGTTGGAGACTTTGTGCCGGTATAGCTGCTTCTCTTCATTGGTATGTAATGATGTAATATCCAATATCTTACGTAAGCTCGCGGTTGAAGATTTACGGTAATGAATATATAGAATTGTGTATAAGGTTATTCTTAATGCAATGTGGAGGGAATGGAAACCGTTTCTACTGGGAATCGAAATTGAGTTCTGGAGGTATTTCACATAGAATTTGTAACAACGCGACAGACACAACAAACACCTCACTCTGTATTCTTGGCGCCAGTGAAATTCCATATATATGCATGTATGTATGTATGCATGCATGCATTATATATATATATATATATATATATATATATACACACATTATATATATAAATATATATATGCATACATACATCAATACTTACATGTATATATATACACTTATACACACATATACATGTGTGTGTACTTACATATAAACATATATTCATGCATATATGTGTATGTATACGTATACATACATTATATACTCAAGTGCATACATATATAGACATTCATGCATGTGCAAACTTACATACATAAATACACTCCTGCATACCTCAACACACATATACATACATACGTTCATGTATATACATATATATATGTATATATATATATATATATATGTGTGTGTGTGTGTGTGTGTCTGTGTGTGTGTGCATATGTATATATGTGTGTGTATCTATATATATATTATATATTTGTACATATATATATGTGTATAGATAGATGGATGGATACATATGTTTGTACATAACAATATTCAATCCTTTTATTCTAATACCGGGGAACCGGCTCAGGCTTTTTCTTTTTACTTTTTAAAACGTCATGTCTATATATTGCATGACATTCTCTCTCTCTCTCTCTCCCTATCTATCTATCTATCTATCTATCACACACACATACGCACACACAATCATATACAATGAAAAAGCGACAGGGTTTTATTTTTATGGATTAACTACTGTTGCGCCCCTCATTGTGACGTTTTCCGAGACAATTTTCTCTGCACTCATCAATAATTTATACCCACAATCTATATTATTAACTATTTTCTGACAAAGTTGTGTGATTGGAAGGAGATTTTGCTGGTATTTTTCGCAGATCTGGTATCTATGTCTCCTATACTCAACGTACTCTATATTGTATCATATATGGTCTAAATTTTGTCATGATGTTAGCTGCTGTTAATGTAGATTCGTGTTGCTGATGATGTTGTTTCGCTTCTATTTGATGATGATGACTATGATGATGATGATAACGATGTTGTATTCTTCTTCTTCCAGTCAGGACTCGCGCCATTAACCACATTGAATAATCTCTAATTCGAGCCTACTCTAAGCTACTAAGAATGCGTGTGGCAACTTGAAGATCCACCCTCCACACGCAATAGACTGGCGGTTGCACGGGCTAGAAAGCTACGTTGTTATCCTCATTCCGTAAACGGTGGCTTTTAACGGGTGGAGAGCTGAACCATCCTGGGGTACAGAGGATTCGCAATTTAGACTAGGGTCTGAAAGTTTGCCACACCATAGTGGGTTACACCATGGTTCCTCTGCTTTGTGGCAGAAGTAGGTAGAAAGAGTGAGAGAAAGTTGTGGTGAAAGAGTACAGTGGGGTTCACCACTACCCCTGCCGGAGCCTCGTGGAGCTTAGATGATTTTGCTCAATAACCACTCACAATGCCTGGTCTGGGAATCGAAACCGCGTTCTTACGACCGCGAGTCCGCTGCCCTAACCACTGGGTTATTGCGCCTCCACTGACTCTGTTGTGGCCGTTGTCGCCATAATTGTTTTGCTTGTCGTCATCTCGATCCTGTATTGGAATTTTTTTCAAAAATGTTTACAGAATTTTAACTCCTTCGAAATGTCCTTCTTATATTACAAAACCTTATATGAGGAAGTTTGAGCAATTATTTTTAGCACTTCACCCCCTTAGTCCCTTATTTAATAGCTGCTTGCCTTGTTACTGATGCTGAATTTGTTTTTGTTATTTTATGGTAACTTGGCAGAGGTCTTGTTAAATAAAATCATTTAAGAGATTATCCATTCTCCCTTTCAATGATTTGAATGAGATTGGCTGTGATTTCTACCAGATCAAGAAATAACGTATAGACGCCCTTGTTCATTCGTAATGTTTCATTACATAGTAAATTCGTCGAGCGTGACTTAAATCAGACGTTGCGCAGTTGTTCAGATATTTATAGCACCTCTTCCTTCTCTCACTCCCTCTTCCTCTCCCTCTCTCTCTCTCTCTCTCTTCCTCTCCTTTCTCTCTTCTCCTTTGACTTTGTCACTATCTTTTTGCTTACCTTTTTCTTGCTCTCTATTTCAATCCCTCTGTCTACCTCTGCTTTCTATGTCTCGCTATCCACCTCCGTTGCTCTCCCTATCTCTGCCTCTTTGTCTATCTCTGTCCTTGTTTCTAACTCTGCCTCTCTGTCAACCTATCTTTATATCTCCGTCTTCTCTCTACCTCTATTTTTCTCTCTATCTCTGTCCCTCTGTCCACCTCAGTCTATGTCTCTATCTCTGTGTCAATCTCCGCTTGTTTTTCTCTCCGTCTGTCTGTCAACGTCTGTCTCTCTCCTTCTCTCTCCTTCTCTCTCCCTCCCTCCCTCCGTGTCACTTTACCTGTTTTGGCCTCTGCCTCGCTCCCACCTTTCTCTCCCTTGTAACTCAACCGTGATATGCTTTATAAAGTCGATGTATTCAATATTGTTTCTATAACACTGCAAGCTATAAGACACCACCTTAACGGTTTTACTATAATCATTTCAGGTTTGCTGCCATCCCTAACAACAGGGCTTTGATAGCGATTGATTTAAAGCATTGGTTTTTCTTTCTTCCCTTCCACCTTTCTTTCTTTCTTCCCTTCCTTCTTTCTTTCTTTTTATTCTCGTGTAACTTCAATCAGATGAAACTCTGTGATAGAACACACAGCACGTTATGCATCGGCAGGACCTGCATACTTGACAAATGTTAAATGTCTTCTTAATTTGAATTCGCAGTGAGTTCATCTCTAGCAGAGTGTAAAGCAGGAGGAAGTAAAACAAAAAAAGTAATAAAGAATTTGATGAGCAGAATTACCTTAAATGCACAACACTGAACACGATAACAGAACAAGGCAAAAGAACATTGCAGAGTTCATTTTGCAATATAATAATAGTTCAAGTCGCTAGGAACAATATCTACAAACTGCTGGTATATTAAAAGTAGAAACTTCGCGAATATTCTGTACAAAGTATCCAACATTAACCGAAATTAAAGCTAACCTCCCATTTTTCACCCACTTTTGATATTTCTGGATAGATTAGATTTGCGAGCGGCGAGTTGACGAAGCGGTAGTGATATGAGTACGTTACAATGTCCGATAATATTTTTATTCAGTTGCGGTATTTCGTCTGTCTTTACGTTCTGAGTTCAAATTCCGCTGCAGTAAACAGCTTGTGGATTCAAATCTACAAGGAATTATACCTACTGAAATAAAAATAATGGTTTCTCATGTAAGTACAAGTTCCTCGACCCTTGTGTATGACTGGTATTATATACACCTGACTCCAGAAGGATGAGAAGCAATGGTGGTCGGGACGGGTATTGCACTCATAATTTAAAGAATCATAATAAATATCGAAAAGTATTTTGTCGAACGTTTTAGTCTTAACCAGGTCACCACTGAAGATAATTAACCGTTTTGTTACTAACCCGGCCAAAACCGGCTCTGGCTCTGTGGTAAAATGTCTTGTTTTCATAAGTTTTGAATTAAAATATTCCACCAAGCCTTGGTCACAATTTACGTTCCTAACACTAGATTAATGATAACTAAGTTATTTTACTAAATTCTTTGTTATATTTAAAATAATTGAAAGAAACGCAGAGCTTCTCAAAATAAATACAGTAACGAAAAGGTTAATATAAACCATGATCATGTTTTTATATAAATAATTATCTTATTGATATAGATTAATCTTAGGTACATTTATTGTATAATTATATTCCAAACTAGCTTTTTTTAATCTATGTTTAGAAATTTGTTAACGTTTTTTTTTTCTTTTTGGGTGGGGGCCAGGAATATTCTGTAGTATGTCATCGGATTATAAACGTATGATAAGTTTATATTTTGGATCCTAGGGAAATAATGGTTTCGCTTTGCGTAGTTTCGCCTTTAGTTGCACCTGTCAAATTAAGTGAAATAAATATCGCAGAGGCTTTGCTTCACGCAGAACTTGTAGGCGTTACTCACAGTTATTACATACTCGTTTGAATCCATCGCAATATCGGTAGCTTTTCCGTATCATCAGCAGATATGTCAGGGTCACAGACATTTCGACCCTTAACCTGCACACTTCGCCCGAGGATGGCAGCTAGAATTGAATTATCCTTTGCTTGCGGAAGGGTTCCACTTTGCAGATGACAAGGTAGTTTGTCAATCACAACTAGCTCGTAATCAACATTTAGCAAAGAATGATTGTGTATAAGTGTGTGTGTATGTGCTTGTGTGTATGTATGATTGCGTAAATATATATGTATTACACACACACATTGTGTGTGAGAGAGTGTTAGAACGAATTCATATCTACAAACTAACCATATTAGGTCATCGCTACGCTAGCTTGCGTTTCATTATTAAAATCATTAATTGTGTTAAACCTTTATTGGCGGTAGTTTTGTTCAATCAGTTTTGCTAATTAATTTTAAATACGAATGTATATATTTGTCATGCTTTAAATGATTTACTGGGGTCGGGGGATGCTGTTTGGTCGGATGACTCTAATTTGACTACACGGGGTTGCAATATTAGCATCGAGATTTTAAGTAGCATTCTGCTTTATGTCAATCATAACCTAAATCTAAATGGTCCTACGAAACACACTGCTGAGTGGATACCGAATCAGACAAATGCATCAGGAAGTTGCAATTATTCTCTTTTAGAATATATAGGTTATCATCCTCGACATTATTTAACGGAGGAGGAAACCTCATCAAGATCTGCGATCATAAGTATTCCAGCCGTGACCATTCCGTTCCCATTCCAACTTTTTATGAGGACGCAAAAACGGCATTATCTGATGTGCGTCGTCATTTTGTATGACAGTAGTTTCTGGCTTTAATGCAATGGTGTTACTGCCATTTCTAGCGGGTCAAGCACCCTCGTATATATTCCCTTGTTGATTCGCATAGTTTGCGTGTTCTCACAGAAATATTTTAAGAGCAATACTAAATACATGCCTTTCTAGAGAAATAATTCATTAAAATCTCTCTGGAATATTATGTAATAACTCTATTACCATGCCATATAAATTGACTCGATATGAATAGATCGATTGTCAATTTAATGAGAACTCTATTGATCAGTTCTCTTTTTATGAAAAATATTAACATACATATTTTTCATATTCATACTAAAATTAATTTTTTTTTCTTTTACCTCTGTAGGCTGACGTCAAAATGAGAAGGCATTTCAATTCAATACATCAAAGTAATATGGAGCTATTTGTTGAGTTCTCCGACTCACCCTTGCGTATGAAAGAAAGGCCTGGAGCACAATTTGCAACCAAATATATATAAATCCGTTCCAATTTCCGGACCCCACTTCCTATGATCTTCTCTAGTCTAGGACCAAACTTAATAAAGTCACAACTGCATCCCATTTTCTACCTCCGTTCTTATGAGTTCCTTGACAACACATAATTTAAGTAACATTCGACATAAACTATTGCTCCTATATTTGAGACGGTGTTCCTCCTGCTAGATCCAGAAATATCATAAGCTAAATAAAATAGCCCATGCTATAGATTATTCCCAATGCAACCTTTGGGCTACAACACATTTATCTCTCCAAACAAGCTTCTTCTTCGCTTCTAGAGTGACGTCAATGTTTTTAATCAATTATTTGCAAATTCTTAATGACAGACACGTTGCACTACGAGCTAGCTGACTCTCCTTTCACTACTGTATTGGTCTCAGCTCTTCCAACTATTTAGTCACAAATACTCGTTCGTTAACACACTACAACCATTGCGCTACAACTTGTCTTTTCCCTTAGCCTTCTCTATCGCTGTTACACTTGCCCCGTTCTCTGTAGTAGCTGTCTATACATTACCTATTTCTTTACTACCCACAAGGGGCTAAACACAGAGGGGACAAACAAGACAGACAAACAGATTAAGTCGATTATATCGACTCCAGTGCGTAACTGGTACTTATTTAATCGACCCCGAAAAGATGAAAGGCAAAGTCGACCTCGGCGGAATTTGAACTCAGAACGTAGCGGCAGACGAAATTCCTATTTCTTTATTACCCACAAGGGGCTAAACTTAGAGGGGACAAACAAGGACAGACAAACGGATTAAGTCGATTATATCGACCCCAGTGTGTAACTGGTATTTATTTAATCGACTCCGAAAGGATGAAAGGCAAAATCGACCTCGGCGGAATTTGAACTCACAACGTAACGACAGACGAAATACCTATTTCTTTATTACCCACAAGGGGCTAAACTTAGAGGGGACAAACAAGGACAGACAAACGATTAAGTCGATTATATCGACCCCAGTGTGTAACTGGTATTTATTTAATCGACTCCGAAAGGATGAAAGGCAAAATCGACCTCGGCGGAATTGAACTCAGAACGTAGCGGCAGACGAAATACCTATTTCTTTATTACCCACAAGGGGCTAAACTTAGAGGGGACAAACAAGGACAGACATAGGTATTAAGTCGATTACATCGACCCCAGTGCGTAACTGGTATTTAATTCATCGACCCCGAAAGGATGAAAGGTAAAGTCGACCTCGGCGGAATTTGAACTCACAAGGTAACGACAGACGAAATACCGCTAAGCATTTCGCCCGGCGTGCTAACGCTTCTGCCAGCTCGCCGCCTTATGCCTATACATTACCACCACCATTCCACCTCCTACTCATTTTACACATTCTGAGACTCATCCTTCACATGAACTACATCAGCTAAGAAAGCCAACTTCAAGTAAGCGTGCATAAGCTGGCTACAAGATGTGGTCTGTGAGATTCCAAGAATAACCTTACATAGATGATATTCATTTGTGATGATCGTAGCTTGCAGCTATTTTGCTTTTCTACATTGTCATTGCCATTTATAATCATAGATTTATTCAGAAGAATGTATTGGTACAAACGATAGATCATTGAACAAAATGTCTCACGGCACTCTCTCTTTACTCTTTTACTCTTTTACTTGTTTCAGTCATTTGACTGCGGCAATGCTGGAGCACCGCCTTTAATCGAGCAACTCGACCCCGGGACTTATTCTTTTTTTGTAAGCCCAGTACTTATTCTATCGGTCTCCTTTGCCGAACCGCTTAGTAACGGGGACATAAACACACCAGCATCGGTTGTCAAGCAATGCTAGGGGGACACACACAGACACACATACACACACAACACACACACATATATATATTATATATATATATATATATATATATATATATATATATATAATATATATATATTATATATATATTATATATATTACACATATATACGACGGGCTTCTTTAAGTTTCCGTCTACCAAATCACTCACAAGGCTTTGGTCGGCCTGAGGCTATAGTAGAAGACACTTGCCCAAGGTGCCACGCAGTGGGACTGAACCCGGAACCATGTGGTTGGTAAACAAGCTACTTACCACACAGCCACTCCTGTGCCTATACGATTCGATTCTTTATGTTCCGCGTTCAAAATCCGCTAAGGACAATATTGACTTTCATCCATCTGCGGTCGAGAAAATAAAGTCGCAGTGTCAATATAATCAAGTAACGCAATCTCCTCAAAACTGCTGGCCTTGCGCTTAAATTAAAATCCAGTTTATTATAATTGATAACCTCACTTTCTTACAGGAAACACATCAATCACTGTCTATGTTTGTATTTTGTTTTGTACTTTGGAGAACGAAGCCAAAAGGAATGGGGAGAGTGCGAAGCTAAAAGGGCTTCCAGTAAATTTTATGAAAAGTAAGAGACCTCTATAGTATATGCCTTTATGTTTGCAGTAAAAACTAAGGTTAGCTGGAGAAGCTCTATGCATTTGTTGCATCAAGATTATCGAGGATAGGCAGGGATGCCCCGAATCATTGTAGTTTCCACACTAAGCAGCATTATTATTCTTATTTTGTTGTTCCATTTTGGTAACGTTGTTTTATTATGCGATTGTGTCTTTACTCTTGACTCTTTTACTTGTTTCTGTCATTTGACTGCGGCCATGCTGGAGCACCGCCTTTAGTCGAGCAAATCGACCCCAGGACTTAATCTGTGTAAGCCTAGTACTTGTTCTATCGGTCTCTTTTGCCGAACCGCTAAGTTACTGGAATGTAAACAAACTAGCACCTGTTGTTAAGCGATGTTGGGGGAGGGGACGAACATAGACACACAAACATATACACACACATACATATATATATATATGATGGGCTTATTTCAGTTTCCGTCTACCAAATGCATTCACAAGGCTTTGGTCGGCCCGAGGCTATAGTAGAAGACACTTGTCGAAGGTGCCACGCAGTGGGATTGAATCCGGAACCATGTGGTTGGTAAGCAAGCTACTTACCACACAGCTACTCCTGCGCCTATTATTATTTATCCCATTCGTTCACTCAATGAAAATACACTTGTTTCGTATTGTTTTTTTTATTATGCCTTTCCCCTGTAAACTCTTCTTGATATCTTGACATTTGCGACCAATGAAAGAAATCAATAGTGTTACCGGGGAAGGTTTAGCAGAAACGTCAGAGCGTCTGGCAATGTTTTGATCTAATTGTTTCGGCACTTTTGGTCCTGAGTTCAATTTGCCACGAGACAAACATCAACAGTCATTTATCAGGGGCCAATAAAATAAATGCAGTCGAGCGAAGACGTCGAATTAATCGACAGTTTCTCTCCTTGAAATATTCTAGTCAAGAAATATAAACAATATGATTTAGATCTGCGATGTGGCAGAACAGCTGTGGAGTCAGACAAAAGATACATGTGAATATTTATTCCGGTTCTTTACAATCTGAAATCAACTCGCATCGGTAACAGTTTTTCTTTTCTTCCCTAGGGGTACATACAATAAAGCAGCAGTCATGTATGAAGCAACGGTGATTGGTAGTACCCTCACAAGAGAATATAGGACCTTGTGCCTAACTTAGATACTCTTGGCACAGTCGTTTGAGCGCCGCTCAAAATGTCTTGCATTATTTATTCCGGCTCAGTAGGATCTGCATTCAAATCCTAACGAGTTGAGCTTTCAATAGTAGCAGTAAAATATTGAGTCGCTTCAACACATCAGTGAAATATGTAACTTTTTTTTTTTTGATAAGTGTTTCTCCCCCGTTACTTAGCCTCTCTGTAACGATTTCATGTGATTAGTAGAAGAGAAAATTGAAGAGCGAGAGAAAAGAGGGGGAGAAAGAAAAGGATAGACAGAGAACGAAGATAAAGCAAAGACTGAAAGGGGAAGAGTGCTGTATATTAAGTCTATAACATTGTGAATAGCGTATATAAAGTGTATATATAATGTGCCTTCAGTATTCATCATATTCCAATTTCCTTCACTTTTCAACGAGTAGCAGATGCATTACACTTTCAGATTTTTGGATAAAGTTTTCAGAAATATCTCAATAAATTCACCATTAATTCCGAAAAAAACTATCCACGGTTCCCGATAGTCATTATTATTAATATTATGAATCCGGGGAACTGGCAGAATCGTTAGCACACCGGGCAAAATGATCAGGGGCATCTCATCCGTCCTAAGCCATCTGAGTTAAAATTCTCCCGGGGTCAACTTTACCTGTCTTTCTTTCGGGCTCGATAAAATAACTATCAGTTAAACACGGGCATCAACGTAATCACCTCACCTCCTACATCGAAATAGCTAGTTTCGTACCAAATTTAAAACCAAAACCAAAACCACCATCATCATCATCATCATCATTATCATTGAGGCAACGAGCTGGCAGAATCGTTAGCACGCTGGATGAAATGCTTAGCGGTATTTCGCCCGTCGCTACGTTCTGAGTTCGAATTCCACCGAGGTCAACTTTGCCTTTCATCCTTTCGGGGTCGATAACTTAAGTACCAGTTGAACACTGGAGTCTATGAACACTGGAGTCTATGTAATCGATTAGTCCCCTCCCCCAGAATTTCTGCCCTTGTGGCAAAATTTGTAAATATAATTATTAATATTATTAATTTTTAATGATAATAGCAATATTATTATTATTACTATTAATAGTAATAATTAATTGTGAAGGTGCATAGCTCAGTGGTTGGAGCGTCGAGTTTACGATTGTGAGGTTGTGAGTTCGATTCCCGGTATGCATGGGCAACTACTGGCCTTCCACAATCAACCTTGCGCAGACTTGTGCCTCGGAGGGTAACTTTCTAGGTGCAATCCCATGGTCATTTATGACTGAAGGGGTTTCATCCACCACTATTACTATTATTAATATTATATTATTATTATTATTATTATTATTATTATTATTATTAATATTGTTATTATTAATAATGATAATAATAATATTATTATTATTATTACTATTATAAATATTATTATTATTATTATTATTATTATTATTATTAGTATTATTATTATTTATGAATTTTTTTCCCTTACATTCACTAGCCACGCTTCATATCTCACCTGTTTGTAAATAATCCTTTAATCCCATAAGTTTTGATAATGCAAGTGTAATCAGTACATTGCGTCGCATTTAATCAAATCACATTGCTGCTTGTAATCTACTAAATACAGATCTTATATTACCTACTTTTTTTTTCCTTAAGTAATAATTCATACTCTACTTTTTCCTTCTTTCCCCTATCTCTGAAGTTCTTTCCGCTTATATACCTTTATCTCACACATTTTTATTATTCGATTTAATTTATCGCAGCTAAGATATGAATTTTATAACGTTTTCTTAAATTACTGATTTCCACATCCCACCTCTTCCCTCTCTTTTTCTCTCTATATATATCTATCTCTCTTTACTACCTAGCACCACACATCCATACACATACATATATGTGTATACATACAGGCACATGCCTACGTAGACACACAAACACACTCTTATATATATATACACACTTGTGTAAGTGTGTATGTGTGTATATATATATATATATAATATATAATATATATATATAATATATATATATATATATATATGTATGTATATATTATAAATATATTTATAATATATATATATATATTTTAAATATATATATATACATTTATAATATATATATATTATAGATAGATAGATAGATGTCTATAATGTATATATGTATATACATGTGTGTATGTGCATACATATAAAAGCATACAATTGCACACAAAATGCGGACATACACAATTACATTATATATACTCAAACACATTCACACACACATGCATATGTGTGTGTGCTTGTACGTATGTATATATTTCGGTTAGGCATTACCTGTCTAATAACATATTAATGACATATATTTATGCTTCAGAACGAAGTGTTAGTCAAGTAATAAGAAAAAAATTGTTGACAAAAGAATAAACGATTATCTCAGGGACTTCATTATCTTACAGTTGTTTCTGTAAAATGCAGAGTAGATTCATAGCTGAATGTCTGTGTAACAGCGTATAGCTTCATCGGAGTCTTCGTAAGATAACCTTTTATCCCTTTGTCATCTTTTTTCCATGTGTGTATGTGTGTGCGTGTGAGTGCATTTGTTTGTTTGTATGTGTTTGCCTCACAAACATCGCTTGACAACCCGTAACTTAGCAGTTCGGCAAATAAGACCGATTGAATAAGTACTCGGCTTGGAAAGAATAAGTCCTGGGGTCGATTTGCTCGACTAAAGGCGGTTCTCCAGCATGGCCACAGTCAAATGACTGAAACAAGTAAAATGAGTAAAAAGAGTAAAAAAGAGTGTATATATGTATGTATGTATAATGTATGTATATAACAATTTAAACTGATATAGTTATAAATATATTATCATTATCATCATTGTTGTTGTTGTTGTCATAATAATGCTTATATTTTAGTCTAATATGCTCCGTAAGATCTATTTATATTTACTGTTCTGAGTAGTTCCCTAGGTTTAGTATTAACATTATATTTCAGTTTTCAAGTCTAAGAATAGATTTTCCCCCTCCACCAGAGATGCTTACCGAAAGAAAATGTTGGATTAAGTTGGGTTTTTTTCTTCATAACGTAAAGTTTTTCCATTACTTTGGCTTCTCCTTCTCAAGATCTCCATCAACAACTTTATCAAAGGCCATTTTCATTTGAAGAAAATTTTCAGATTACAGAATCAAGTTTTGATAAATGCTACTACGTTCGACACCAAGTTGCAGCCAAAAATTATTTCCACTAATTCCCCAAACGACCTTCAAACATCTAAGAACATCATTCGTTCTTATGTCTTTGAGGCGTTTTGACTACGGCAGAAGAAACGCTTTATTACATTTCATAAAAAGCTATT